>NC_056733.1:270034257-270114257 GCF_019279795.1 Protopterus annectens
AAGGCCATTGATGAGGGAAAGCAGTCCATACAGCCTACCCCACTCAGGTATCATCGAAAAACTCATCAGCTTGAATGTAAACCCATACATCACAAGATGGGTTGCAAACTGGCTAAGTGACAGAACCCACAGGGTCAGAGTTGCTGGAGCCATGTCAGACTCAAAGCCTGTCACAAGTGGTGTCCCACAGCATCTACTTTCAAACACAGGAGGGTTATGGCTGACAAAGTTTGCAGATGACTGCAAACTGGGCATAAGTAAAACACATCTGACACAGATATCCTCCAGAAGGGCCTCACAGAAATGGATAACTGGTGCCAGAGCCATGGCCTGAAGTTAAACGCCAAAAATGCATAGTCATACCCTTTGGGAAAAACAAGGCTACCCCTAGCTACCATATAGGTGGCAATCCACTGAGCACAGAAAAAGTCATCAGAGATCTGGGGACCCAGGTTGACAGTAGCCTTCGCTTGACACTCATGTTGCTAAAGTAGTTAGGAAAACCTTCTATATCACCCACCTGATCATGAAGGGATTCACATCTAGATCAAGGGAGGTCATCGCCCCTGTACTCATCACTTATTAGACCTATGATTGAGTACAATGCCCCGAATGTATCTGACCAGACACCTGCTGCAGCTTGAAAGGCCCTAAAAGTTCCTCACCAAAGGATAAAAAAATATGTCCTATGCTGCCCGACTGAAAGAACTCGAGCTCTATTCAGTCTCATACGCTTCTGCTCAGGTGACCTGTGACTGACATATAATATATAGCCATGTCAAGATTTGATGAATATGCTTCACCTCAAAAATCTAGATCCCTCAGAACCACAAGGGCGGACATCTAAACCTTGACACGGTATATATATAACGTGCTGAGGAGGACAGATTCATCACCCAGAGACTCCTATGCTGTGGAACAAAATCCCGTACATGTGAGGCAGAGCACCTCTCTGGTCTTGTTCAAGAGGAATCTTGACCAATGGATGGGAATTGCAGATATACCCCAGGGGATTACTTCAGTCACTGCTTGACAGAGGCACAGCAAAATGATAGGCATAGTTTTTATTCAACTAAAAAGTGGGGTGGGCAAAGCCACATAAATCGCTGGCTTATAAATGCCCTGGGCAGCATAGCCAGTATGAACCTATGAACCTATATATATATATATATATATATATATATATATATATATATATATATATATATATATATATATATATATATATATACACATATATATATATATATATATATATATATATATATATATATATATATATATATATATATATATATATGTTACTGTAGATATACACATATACATACCTAGGTTATGTTACAGCAATTACGGGTAACATATGTTCAGACCAGGCATATGTTAGTGGGAGGTCCAGTAAACTAACGTCTACCTCCCACACACCGGTGAGACATACAGACACGCAATAAAGGTAAATACACCGCTGCTTTCCAGACCACCAGCAGGAAACTACCAGTGGGAGAGATCTGAAAGGTCTACACTTTAAACATGGGTCATGGGGTCCCTTGTGGGACACCAACAATTTCCCTTATAGGCAATGCCATGATGACTGATGCGACCAGGATGTAGCCGTACATGGAACAGTAGGTTGTGCAAGTCTGATAACACATGGGTTGACAAAACGTATGACATGTGTCCCGACACGGGGAGAGTGGGCAGTGTGTAGGGGTGTGTTCATACCCCAGCTGCACTCACAGTAAGGATGAGTGCTGTAGAGGGGTGTCAGGTAGGGGAATCATGGGTATGCAATAATGGGCCTAAGTGTGCAGGTGTTTCTTGGCAGAGATGTAGTAGGCCCACCCCGTGGAAGTAATTAATATTGCTATGTGGGTATAGCAGACGCCCATACCTCCCAAACCTGAAGAGCACATCTACTGTATAGTCCGTAAACCATTGGGGGAACACAGGGGGACTATATCAGTGAACTGTACCCGATCATCATGGACATCCGTGATTGCGAATCAGAATCTAACACAGTCCCAACTAAACCCTTCCAGAACTAGTGATATTAGGTGGACAAGTGGCAGAATACATGTAATGACTAATGACAACATGTATGAGTCATAAACAGCATGTACCTCGACATATGTGAATGAATACATATGCCCTGGGACTATCAATGTGTCAGGTTTATAGTACCAATCATCTAAATGTGTCGCTGAAGGTGTTATGCAGTGTCCCTGATACAGTGTTCATTCTCCCCCATTCGTATGTGAGGTCTGCTAGTGACGGAAAGCGCATATTCTGCCGACTACCTTAGGTAGATGATAGCATAATAGGTTGGGGTTACCACCTGTTCGCCTTTGCAAGGGACACTCCCCTTTGGGCAGTTGTGTCCTGCAAAATTAATGTTATTATGGCACATGGCCTGTGATTTAGGACAAAGAATCCATATATTGTCTGTAGTGGTTGCATAAAATGATTATGTTGTATCGGAAACACCTAGATGTTATGGGAAACAGTATTAGCAACTATAATGCTACAAGAATAACCTTTACTTATGCAAACTGGTGAAGTAGTCTGTTTTCTACTGGCTGTGGGTATGTGTTACCTTGCCAAATCTGACATCTCTACTTATAGGTCCTATAGGGCTGTCACCTTTCCAAATGGCCTAAGTGGGACCTGCTCTGTAGAAATGTCAGGATTACCAGGTCGGAACATACCTACAGCCGTGCATAGTACAGAACTATATGTATTAGCACAAATAAAAGCTTAGTCTAGCAGCAGTCATGTTGCTTATGCTACTTCACATAACATATAGAAGTGTCATATATACAATAATTGTTACATGCAACAATTAGAGAAACGTAGAATATAATATTGTCCTGTAATCAGGACATTTGCTATGTCTAGATTATTTTTGCATGACAAATATGCCTAAGGAGGGACTGTCCCACGCAAAGTGGGACAGGTGTTAATCCTAAATTCTCACCTTGGCCAATTTAAAAGGTGGAAAACCTACAATAGATATGCAGTAGCATGACCTGGCAGATAGATGTGGTTCCCAAAACACATTTACTTGTCTGCATTGCAGAGTATCGGTTCCCATGTATCAGCCAGATAGGAGCAGATTGTATGAGGAACACGCATATAATATGATTAACTTACTGGATAGTCCGCTGATTCCGTACAGTCGAATGCCATGCCGTCGCCTAATGCTCAGCCATACCCGATACTGTAGTCATGTAGTCCAATGTAATATGCATCACAAGGGATCGTGCCCACACAGCGTGAGTGACAAATGCAAGCACCAAAGTTGGTGCATGTGCAAGTGAGGGAGCGAGCGGGTGTAAGCGTGTTTGGCTACCAGTATGCGAGTATTTCACTGTTAAAGAAATGTGGAGTCTACACAAGTGTAAAAAGCTGTAAACAGAGGTCAGCAGTGCTTAACACCGCGCAAACACATGCACAACCGCTCCCAACTGCTGTAATGTGCCTTACTCACTCCGTATCCAATGGTCTTGTTCTGGCCGCAAACAAATAACTGTCCTTTGCAAGTGTTGGTAGCAACACCCTGTGCACATAGCTAATGTGAATTACCAATACACCATGGCAAATATACAGACAATAGACAGTACCACACACATACCATACAGTACAGTCATCCAACAGTATAGCAATGTACTGGCAGATATGTCTGGACCACTGGTGTTTGCAGACCTGGCTGTCTTGTGTTTAAGAGTGTGAGCATGCCCAGTATGACCATTCCGCATGTTGTCGACTGACATTGCCATCATAACTTCATGTGTTTGGGCATGCCCAGTATGGTCAACTGTATCGCATGTGTTACATGTCCAGGTAGTCAGTACTGTGGTGCCGACCTCTGCATTGTACACTGACAGGTAGCATGCTGTGTCTGCAGGGTATCCATTGGTCATGTGGCATTGACTGTTGCTACGTTTCTGCACAGCGTGGGGGGACATCCGACTGTATCCACATTCCTACACAGCACCAGGGGGGTGCACCTGACTGTTACATGTGTACGTTGGAAGGGGGGCACAGCTGACACTTGTACACTTTTGCTACTACTGTACTGGTATGTTAGGTACTCCATTTCAGTGTGTAGTCCTACCTATTGTGCTGGATAGAGGCATACCAGTGTACTCCAGATCTTAGCTTTAATTACCAACATATTAGTTTCAGACGTCCTAGCCTTTACAACCTACATCCAACTGCCTGGCCTGCTGTAGTCTGTCTGTGTGTGTGTTTGTGGGGTGGGGGTCATCCATTGGGCATATTCAGAGACCACTGTACAGCATTTGTCTGTGTTGGTCTACACCTGTCCAGCTGGTTGAGACTTGTGCGGGCTGTATGGACACACATGATGCTCAGCCCATTACCTGCAGTGGGATAGGACACCCTGTGTACTACTGGCTACTATAGTGACCCCGGTATGTGCTACAGATGTCATGGTGCCAATATGGACATCTACTGTCCGCATGCCCTTGCATGCTCACATCCATACCATAGCTACAAGTAACAACACATTCTAATACAACTGCCAATTGGTAGGTTGATTGACTTACCTTGAGGGTGTGCCAGACCTGAGGATGGTGCTGGAGGGCTGCCTATGTCGGATGCACACAGTGCACTTCCTATACATGGCTGAGCACAGGTAGTGTCATGTTTGGCATCCCTTTTACCGTCTGTGTGAGTCAGAGAGGGTGACATTCCTTGGGTACCTACTGTATCAGTGCATATGCTCTGCATTGCCTTTTTGCCAAGGCCAGTTCATACTGGGCACACCTCCCTCTGCCTACTGGGTCCGGCTCAGGTAGTTCCTCCTCTGAGTCACTCTGTGCCTGTACAGGCTTTGGCATTGGTGGGGGGCTGTGTGGCCCTGCCCCATGCTTTTCCTGCTGCAGCTGTTTCCGCAGGATCATATTGTGTAGCATAGCACATACCATAACAATTTGGGTGCATGTAGCTGGTGAATACTGCAAGGCTCCACCGGATGTGTCCAGACACTGGAATCGTGACCTGAGCATCCCAAACACATGCTCAATTATATGTCTTGCCTGTGTGTGTGCCTCATTATGGCGTAGTTGTTCAGGTGTGTGTGTGCATTTCTGATGGGTGTCATCAGCCACGGCTCCAGTGGGTACCCAGCATCCCCCCCAGGTGAAGTAGGGGATGTCCATATTGGCAAAGGTGTGGTACAGCTGCGTCAGATGCCATATATCAAAATCGTCATAGCTTCCAGGGCGGCCAGCACACACATTCAGTATAATGCCCTGGGCATCGCATATAACCTGGCAATTGATGGAGGGGATGCCCCTGCGATTAATGTATTCCCTACCCTGCTCACCGGGTGGTGCTTTGATGCATACGTGAGTGCAGGCTATAGAACCCACTACTCCAGAGTAGTCTGCCATTTGGTGGAAGAGACGCATATTGCTGGTCAACACCTCACGTGTGTTGAGGAAATGTACGTGCTCACTGGCATGTGGTGACATGGCATCCAGGAACTGGTGGAATACTCTGGATGCAGATGCCTGTGAGATCCCCATGATATCTCCAGTTGTGCTTTGGGAGGTACCTGTGGCTAGTATACCTAGGCCTACACATACCTTGGTATCCACTGGGATGGGTTTTCCTCAGCCTGTTTGATGTGTCATGTGTGGCCAGCACAGCTCAACAATCTGCTGTAGGAGGTCTCTGTCCACCCCATTGCGCTCCACTATCTCCAGCTCATGTAGCTCCTGGTAGGTTACCCTGGGTTTGTACAGTCTTTTCTGTCTCCTCACTGAGGGTTGTTCAGCAGCATTCACATCCTCACCACCCTCAGCCTCCTGCACATGTTGGTCTATGTTGCCTGCTGCAGCCCTTCTCATTTTGTTGGATTGTTTTGTAAAATTTCCCCGCATGTATACACCGGTGGTGTAGAGTGTGGAAAAACCCGAGGGTATGGTGCCTGCTCACTTTATCGTAGTGTTCTGTGCCGGGCTGGGCCTGTACTCTGCTGATTGTGATAATTATCAGCTGTTTGCCCAGCTTGTTCACCTTGACTACTCTCCTACTGCTGTTGTCCCTCCCAATTGCACTAGGCAGGTATAGACACACCCCTAGCTTAGGTGTGCTAAGGCAGGAGCAATCCCGAAACACAGGACTCCAATGTACGTACAGTATGCCTGACACCCCCCATGCTTTTGCCTATATTCAAGTCCTTTACCCAGCTATCTATATACATACACTCTTGGGATTTGCATCACACCCTGGGGATAAACAGGATTCACTGTTTTCCACCTCGTTTGCATAGTATTGTCTTCTTATGCATAGTTAAATGACCCATATTGAGCCTCCCCAAAAATAACCACTGCTTACTGTCACACAGATCTGCACACAATTGGTTAAAAGCACCTTACTTTCACTGTATTCCATGTCCCTTGTTCTTCCCAGCAGCAACACAACCGGTGGCTGCACATCTTGAACCCAGGACCCTGCACACTACAGATGATGTGCTTTATCACTAAGCCATGGCAGATATACATACATCTGAGGTTATCACTTACAGATCATCCAGCACAGGCATTCAACAGTATAGGGCACGTATTCCATCATGTAGATTTATGTGTGCTAATGTCCATATATATATATATATATATATATATATATATATATATATATATATATACACACACACACACACACACACACACACACATATACATATACACACACATAAGTAGATATAGAATATAT
Source organism: Protopterus annectens (assembly GCF_019279795.1). Taxonomy (NCBI): domain Eukaryota; kingdom Metazoa; phylum Chordata; order Ceratodontiformes; family Protopteridae; genus Protopterus; species Protopterus annectens. The sequence continues at coordinate 270,040,999 of NC_056733.1, forward strand.
ATCTCAACAGCGGACCACGTGGCACCAAAGCATTAGACAAGAATGAAAAGGAAACCACATGCGCCTCCTGCATTATGTACTGGTGTTAACATCAAGGCAAGTGTGTTTCTGTGCATCACACAGGTTCAGACTGTATTAAGGGTAAGATTAGGGCTGCTGACATTGCTCACCAGACCTATTGCCAAATGTATGTGTATGTCTTGCCAACCCAGTCTCTTGGCCGATTGTGACATTTATGGACACTGTATAGGAAAACAACAAAATACGCTCCTCAACACATCCTGGAGCTAGTCACAGACACCAACACATAGGATATGACTGCCAAACAAACACACCTGTCATGCCTTGGAATTGAGCACCTATCTGTCTATTTTATCACACTACAATATTACGCAGTTATAGAATGCGCTACCGAGATTACTGGGACACAACACTCCCAGAGGTGTACTTCTAGATGGGTGACATCATCAGCAATGGAAAAGTCAGTGATAGGGATTGTATGGAGTGTGAGCAGTCTAAAAGCATTATTCTGTCCCCAGGCAGATGAAGACACACACACACAGTTGGCATGGCTGGGATTAGAACACAGACTTAACTACCTTATTCCACTACAGCATTACGCAATTACAGAATGCACTACCGAGATTACTGGAACACAGCACTCCCAGAGGTGTACTTCTAGGTGGTGACATCATCAGCAATGGAAAAGATGGCTATAGGGATTGTATGGAGTGTGAACAGTCTAAAAGCATATTTCTGTCACCAGGCAGATGAAGACACAAAAACAGTTGGCATGGCTGGGATTAGAACACAGACCTAACTAATTTATCACACTACAGCATTACGCAGTTAAAGAACATGCTACCAAGACTACTAGGACAGAGCACTCCTAGACGTGTACTTCTAGGTGGGTGACATCATCAACAATGGAAAAGATGGTGATAGGGATTGTATGGAGTGTGAGCAGTCTAAAAGCACATTTCTGTCCCCAGGCAGACAGAGACAAACACACGCCAGTGGTGTGATCAGGACAACTGCCTATCTACGGACCACTATTATAATATTACATAGATACGAGCTGCGCCACAAACGCTACACTTTTCAAGACTGTCAATATGACCTATTAGGAATGCAGACATCGACATGGATGCTGGCAGTTATGATGTACATACCTGTGAACCATTGTGTTCAATGTAGGAATCCATCCTGAAGTGGGGTATGGCCATCGGTTGACTGGATGACTACTATCGCTATACAGGGTTACAATGGCCATGCCCATACACATAGAGGCACATAACTGACACAAGGTGTCACTGGGCATGCTCATACACTAAGTAGCACACAGCCATTTGGAATGCACTATGTGTCCATCTACACAACGTTATACTGGGCATGCTCACACACTTAGTAGCACAGGGCTGTTTTGTATGCACTCTGATTCTAAACACAGAAGGGCACAGTGGCCATGCTATTACAGTTAGATGTGAACAACACATTGTAATGGACTCCAGTGTCGATAGTTGTCATTGTTAGCAGGAACGCTGCACTACATATATCTGACACCGGTCTTCTACACAACGTCTGGTGCTGGCTGTCACTGTAGATGTACCAATCTAAACCTGGCACACTAATACCACCTGTGGTGATGTCCTGCCAGGAGTGGCTACTTTGCCCATATAGTGCCATTCATAGACGAATGTCCTGAAACCAGGTTAACACCCTGACACCTAGAGGACAACTGCATTGTATGTGTATGCTAAACAGTGCTAGATGTGTAGCGTTCATAATCACAGCTGCCCAATGTAGATCCAACAATGGGGAATACTGACATCTGTTCAGTGAGGAACACCTGGCTAAAGGCTCAGTTGCGCACAATCGCACTACCACTGTATACCTCGGATACAGACATGTGGGCCATAACACCGTTACGGACTGCTCCAGGTGGTGGTGTCCCCATGTACATGAAGGCCACTCACATGTACTGACCAGTACACCCTCAAAAGACATCACAGATGTGTCAGGTGCAGATCACAGTGTCAAAATCCACATTATAGGATGTAGCCCTCAGACATCACCATGTCCTTGGACCAGCAACACACATCCATACATGTGGTAGAACATATATCAGTACAACACCATGTGACCCATGACCAGTGGACTGTACCTAGCTCTACATCAACTGTGCAGAATACCCATGTACTGTCACAGTTGCATCATGTGTTATGCAATGCAATGATACCACTGTTCGTAACCAGGTTGGCTGTACACATAACAGGGGCCCTGGGTCATATACAGCAGTAACAGATGATTGTTGCTGTACACCACTAAACACCCTCATGTTTGGATATGACATACATGTACCTGCCGTGGATATGTACATGCCACACACACACACACACACACACACACACACACACACACACACACACACACACACACAACACATATGTACATAGCATAGCTGTTGCTGTCCTTCATGCAGGCAGGTGGCTACAGCAATTACACACATGCACATGGAAGGTAGGTCCATGGCTGTTGAATGCTAACAGTACAAAATGTGTGATATCAATGTTGATTGAGTTAACATTCCCTCTGTACTGGTTACCCATGACAACTATCATATCATACACCAGTCCATGTGTCATGTATGTCATCACACATGTCCACCAATTGCAATGCATACAAATATGGCTAAATGACAGGAATGTAGCACCTACACACATGTACATGTAGTGGTGTGCATTCAGCTACCATGTGTGTTTGCAGGTGACGTGTGTCTTACTACAACATGCAGTTGCAATGCAGCCCCATCATTGCCAACTGTATATGGTGATTATACTGACAGTATGGTAAGATGTACATCAGGTATGGATGGATGTGTGGACATTACTAAGTGGTGGGCCATCTTTGCAGATGGATGTTTGCTGAAGACAACTCACAGGTGTGTCACAAGCTGTCCTACCATAACATGTGCAAACACTAAGCTATGTTTCTGTTAATTGAAGGGGAAGACATACAACCTACACAGCGGTCAGGGTGTCACTGACTGTAAATCACTTGACACCTGTAACACTTAAGACCTCCCATGTGCATATATCAGCACAATTGCCAAAGGTAGTGTCATATTAATTGTAATGCAGGCAATACTGCTGCATGTCTGTCATACATATCTTAAGATAGCAGGTGTTTGATTCACAGTACTGTCATGTGTGTTTGCTTGTGTGTCCATATATGCCATATATGGTGGGGAATACATCCCAATTGTTACTCACACTCCTGTACACTGTTGTAGAGATCTGTACATACTGCAGTGTAGAAAGCAAGACATAGGCAGGGGTGGGGTGTGTATAACACACATGTGAGCTATCTGTATGTGCATGAATTGGGTGCATTCAATTGTGGACTCCACAGTGTGTGTGTGTGTATGTGTATGTATGTATGGCTGCCTGGTCCATGGAGTGAGGATGTATGTTACCATAGTGAACAGATAGGACCCCTAACCCCTCCAGGTGATGCAATCTACTACCCTGTTGATGCCGTCGATCTTAGGCATTACTGACTACCTGTACATGTGTATTTTCTGTGTCGCTCATGTGGGTGCACAGTACTGTAATGGTGATTACCACATAGGCAGGGGTCCTCGCCTCAACACTATCAAGTGTGTGTGTGTTGCAGTGTCATTGACCCCTGTGTGTGTGTGTGTGTGTGTGTGTGTGTTACTGTGTATGTGTGTGTGTGTGTGTGTGTGTGAGTGTGTGTGTGTGTGTGTGTGTGTGTGTGTGTGTGTGTGTGTGTGTGTGTGTGTGTGTGTGTGTGTGTGTGTAGTTGTGTGTTCTCATCCTGTAATGTGAATGTGTATTACTGCTATACAGTGAGGACTCAAGCTATCAACTGGCCTCTACCCTTGTCATCAGCTAGACCGCTATGTAAACTCCCAGCCCCATGTAACTGCACCTGTGATGTCATCCGGTATGGATGTCACATCTCTAGCCACTGTAGCTTAGTACACAGCTCCCATGCTCCTGGATCAGTAGATGTGTTGACATCTTTGGAATGTCAGCCTTTCTAACAGTGAGGTTGAAGCTACAAATAGCATGCTGGTATTGCCATACATACCTGTGAGTAGTCCACATTTACACATGGGAAACTGCAAACACTGGCACTCAATGGCACATGCAATTAGACCTGAAGGAGGGAAGCAGGACATCATTACCAACATGCTGTTACTGTTGTTACCAAGAGACATACTGTGAATAGAAAACAATGCATTCTAAACCTGTACTACATGGTATGTCTGCTGCATGTCAACAGTACACAACAATTGTAATTTACTTATCTCCCTATTCTGTTCACCCTGTGCATCAGACCATATGAGCATGTTCCTGCACCGATGGTGTGGATGACAGGGATGCGGCACAGGCATCATCATATGCACAGGGTGATAATGTTTGCCAGAGGCCTAGGCTGTACCAGTGGATGACATCATGTTTGCGGGTTAGGACCTGTGATCTAATTGGCCATGTGTGGTTGTTATGCATGTGATTGTTGCAGTGCCCTACAGATGTTTCTGGTGTGTGCGAGTATGTGTGCATACAGTTCTGCCATGTGTCTGGCCTACACAAGGGTATTATTGACAGCTCCAGACTGTACAGACCAGGTTTTACAGATCACGGTGCCTGGCCATGGCCATGTGACCTGTGTCTGCCAGGGGTTGCATGGGCACTACCGGGTAGAGGTGCAGATTGGGTACTGTCCGATGACACATGTCCACTGGAACCATGTCCCCATTGGGACCATCCAGGGCCACGTGCACATGGCCTGCTGTGTCCTGGTGTGGACAGCGCAGCACCAGCTGCACTGCTGCTGCTACTGCCACTATGGGAGCGGGCATGTGAGGTAGCTCATTCACATAGACCTGCACCAGGTGACATAGCTGGCCTACGTCCACGTGACCTATGCCTCACTCCTACCAGATGTTCCAGCACAGACAGCTCACACTCGCGGATTGTCATGCCATGGTCAAGGATTCCAACCATGACACCCAATCATCTGTCCAAAACCTCAGCAATCTGCTGTTGAGCATTTGCCAGTGCCTGGATGCTGTCATTTAAAGAATAGATAGCAGCCCTCTGAACCCTCTGCTCTTCTCTGTTCTGCCATTCAGCACGTGCCTGTGCTGCCATTACAGCCAGAAACATGTGTCTGGTGACACCAGCTGCTGCACTCTGTCCTGCAGGGGCATGTCGGCCAGAGGTCCTCCTATGAGCAGCACTGGCCACATCCCTGTGTTGCCCATCTGCAGTCATTTGCCTGACACCATGGTGTGAGTACTCCCGTAGCCACCACACTTTCCTGTTCCATGCTACCACATGCCAACTGTCCTTCCTCTATGGCCACTGGTGATGGGGTATGTGTTGGCATGAGAACTGTGTGCGGCGATGAAGAGGATATAGGTGGAATGGCAACCAATGGCACAGATTCAGCCCCTGACAACCCTGCCTGTGCCTCAGGCATACGTTCATCATCACTGCTAGAGTCTGTGGGGACACTAACATCAGATGGACCGCAGGAGGGTAAAGCACCTACATCACCTGTGAAGGCAAACAAAGACTCTACATTACAATGCAGACACCCACCCCCACACACACACACACACACACACACACACACACACACACACACACACACACACACACACACACACACACACACACACACACACACAGACACACACACACACACACACACACACACACACACACACACACACACACACACACACACACACACACACACACACACACAATGCATGTGATTTGACAGAAGGCATGCGACATGCATGTGATACAGCAGGCATACAGCTCAGACAATAATAGTGGTAGTTATCATACATCCCTGGGTTGCACACAACAGCAAGCATGTGTCATAGCAGAAGCCATGCATTTCTCGCAATCATGGTAGTAAGTATGCATCCCTGAGTTACACCATGTGGACCAGCACAGGTTAACAGTACACATGGCTGATGTGTGGCATATGACCTTGTCATTAACATGTAGTATGACATGTAATCTGCTGATGTGTGCATTGACATGCATACATGTTTAACACAATAGTGTCCTGTCACATATACAGTGGGGTAATGGTGTCACACTGCAGTGTTGTCTGTCTGCCCTATAGATAAAATGCACATTTAGCAGATGTGCATGACCATTGAAGGATATTATGAGGTGTCTATATTGCTATACACTGTGAATTACAGACACAGTGCATAGCCATGATTGTGTGCATACACAATATATATATATATATATATATATATATATATATATATATATATATATATATATATATATATATATATACTGTGGATTGTGACCCATGTCGCTGAGGTGTATACACACTAAACCATGATGTAGAATGTGTGACACAGGTCACTGAAGGACATACAGATGACACCCCTGCACATCTGCAAACATATTTTAGCTGCCTGGCAACCATGTCCACACATGGCAGACTTGTCAATACACCATGTCCCACATTAGATTTGTGTACCACACCCACAAGGTGCACGGCTGACAGTGATGTCCAACAGCAGCAAGGGAAATTTGCTGTATCTGTGGCCTGATGTGGTTGTCTGTGTATGTATGTGGATGCTGTACAGGTGTCGACTGTCATGCTGTGACACAGTCATGATGTTCAACACATCTTATGTGGTCGAATGAAGTTACGCCTCCACAAGCTGTGCACAGGCTTGTAGGATGTCAAGTGTTCCACATCTGCAATATAACCATTCAACAAAGGCAATAGTTGGACCATGTGTAGCCAATGTACAATAGGGTGCATACACAAACACATCACATCTACTGTGTGTTGCTGCATGTCTCTGGCCATCCTCCATGGTCATGTGTGAACATGTGTTGGCCAAACGGTTGTGATGGCCGTCTATCTGACATGTCTGTTTTGTCCCATATGACATACGCCCATAGATGTCATATACTCCACTGTCCACAGAGTTATGCAGACAAAGGGTTGTATGTTTGGTATGTGAAGGATGTTTTATGGGATATTGAGACAGTGTTGCAGCTGGCCCACTACATGTCATGAACATGTCAGATGGCACATCACAATGTGTGCACTCATAGCAGGGGCATAATCCACAATGGTGAATGCTGTGGGCTGTCCATACTCCAGCTCACTGTGTATTACTGTTTGTGTACCCCGCATGTGTAGTTCTGATGTGTAGTACATGTTCCTATATTGAACAACACCTCCACCGTTGTATGCACAGCTGTCCACACATCTAGCAATGACAGTTTCTGAGGTTTCATGTCAGTGTTTCACTATGTGTTAACTGTCCACATGGTGAATAGATCTGTGCATTAACATCCCTGATACTTATACCTGTCTCACCTGCAATGGCCTGCTGTCTCAGTGGAACTTCAGAGGTACCTATATAGGGGTGACACAGCAGTATGATCATTATCCATGCCTGTATGACAGCTACAGGGTGCAATGTGCATGTTAACACATTTGCCAGTACAATAGGATATACTATGGAGTGTGCACATGTGTGCATACACAGAGTAGCATACTATAGTATGCGGCATGTGTGTATACTTGCCTTGCATATGATGTTACATTACATATTGTACACTGACACATGCAACTATATGGGATATAATAGTTATATGTGCAGTAGTGACTTACTAGGCAACTCCAGACTCGGTGGTTGAGAGACACCCACCTCCACAATGTCAGCTAAGGTTTGTGGATGCTGTTCTGACGGTGTCCACAGGTTGGCCAGTAGCTCCTCGGTACATGTGAGTGGGGGCTGGGTTGGTGGCCCACCACCTGTTGCACCTTGTTCCCTGATGATTGCATTTGCATGCTGTTTTGCACGTCTGATCAGGTCCGTGCAGTGTCTGCGCACCTGCTGGTATGTTCAGTTATGGCCACCCACATCATTGACCCTCCTGCGAAGTTCTTGCCACAGGCCATCCCGCTGCTCTGCATCCTGTAGCACATGGCTAAACAGGACATCATAGTTGTCTTGGAGGTAAGGTATAAGGGCCTCATCCTCCAAGTGAGTATAGGCTGGGAGCCTTGCTCATGGCATATCTGGAAGACATAATGATGGAGACAGGTCACAGTATTTCAGAGATGCACAGAGATACAGCTACACATACATGTGTATCACATTTATTAAATATAAACAGTTGTCTTTGCAAATCATCATGACACTGACACCACTGACATGTTTGTGTCACACACATGTGACACCCAATGGGGATTGGATACTATCACTATATATGTGTGTCACCTGATTACATTGCTCATACTCCATGTGGATGTTGTCTTGATGTGGGCATGTCTGTTTGCCTGTACTGGTGTTCTTACCTATCAGCACATGCCTGGATGTGTCCACATTAATGCTGTCAACCTTGATGCTGTGTATGTGTCACATATAAACACATACACTGCCTTAATGGACATAACCTGCAACAATGCAGACATGCACTCGGAAGCCTTTACATGCATGTGTTTTGCCATATACATCTACACGGCACTGTACAGCAGTTCAACATCCTGCCACTTATCGCCTGTGTTGCACATGTGATACATATGGGACACTGGTTAGCCTGATGGTATTTGCAGGGATGGTTATCAACTATAGCATGTATGGCCAAGGTCATCTAGTACTCTGTATGCCCTGGGTCATGTATGAGTCTAGGATGTAAGGTTACCTAGCTGTAGCTGACAGCTGTGTTTCCGATGCCAGGTGAAGCAGTGCCACATAACTGATCCACACGGTTAATGATACATCTACCATGCGGTCATCACACCATGTCTGACAGAGGAGAAATGTGCAGCTTTGCTGGACAGGGTTGCATAGTATGGAAGGAGTATGTAACGTGTATGCCACAAGGATCTGTCCAGCATGTGGCGATCCTTGTACTACGAAGGTGAATGTCCATGACGTATGTATTTCAGATCAGGATATGTACGTGTAGCATGTCCAACATCACAATGTTGAACATGTCTTTATGCAGGGTAGGCATCATGCTACATAGTGGAGATGAGGATTGTGAATGCTGGTGTCGCCCATCCAAACATGGCCAATACTCATTAAAGGTGATATGTGATCCGATATTGGTCACTTGAGTGATGAGTATGGCTGTACAATGATCTCCATGTTCATGGATGGCACCCTGTCATGACTAGGGTTGCCTCTTATGACTACCTAATAGGCTTGGTGACGTCACTAGCTCAGGGAGGTAAACTGCACAGCAGCATCCCTTACACACAGTGTCCATTATGTTGACCGCTGCCTAGGTGGTAGTTCATGGGTACAGAGTTATTAATCTAGTGGTGACAATGCAATATGCAGCTGTCAGATTGTGCACATATGTCACACACCTCACCCACAAAGCCTCTTCTGTATGTTGTCCACAACACTGAGTCAGCTATTGCTCCTAGGTCATAGCCATTCACATACTTACATAGGCAGACACCTTCCATTTGTCTGTGTGGTATGGGCTACAATGAGGGGGAGTACAATGAATTGACCCTGTTTTACTGTAGCTGCCACTGGTGTGATATGCACATATTACTCAGACAACTTTTGTAGTGTTGGTTCTGTCAACAGTCCACTGGCAGAACACTCCTGTGACATACAAAGGTACATATAGTATACTGAGTGTAGGTGGAACACAGTATGGGTGATGATGTCTTATGACCTGTCACAGGTATGATATGCAGTGTGAAATCATCCGTACTGTCATCTACATCTGTACTGCTAACAACATATACGTTGATTAAGGTTCATGGACTTTCAGACCAGACTCAGCAGGGTAGTAGTGCAGTGCATCCCATTATGAGTGGTGTCTCCACTTTGTGGGTTGTGATAACTGTTGGTGTGCACCATTGAGTGTTTTCACAGACTGACATGAAGCTATGTTTTACAAGATGTGTATGTGTAGAGCAAACTGTTTTGCCATATGTGTATGATACAACCAGGGATGTGGACAGGTCCCATGCAGCCTGAGTGCACCTTGTAGCATCATAGTTATGGTTACAGAGGCTCTGTAGTGTTCATAGATATGTGATTGTGTGCCTGTTGGGGGGGCAGTGTGTTTATGTTACCCAACACCCTATCTGTATTGCTTATTCATGCTCAGCACTTGTTCAGAACATGTAAGCACTTCATGAGCTACTAATTACTATAGCACTCAGTCCTCCTCATTACCTACAGGTAAACACTGTTTGTACTTACATTTCCCACTTGCTTAGAGTAAAGCAGCACTTGTACACACTATCCTCACATATCTAGTGGGAAATAGTTAAATATTCAGGCATGTCCAAGTGTCAATTCCCAGTGTTATTGCCTGTCTATATGATGAATTTGGGCATCATGAGGCAATATAGAAATTGTCTTGTGTGCACAGTCAATACTCCCCTCCTAACATACAACACTACAACCTGTCGGAGATATATATATCTAGCTATGCTGGAGGTAAAGCTCTCTCCAACCCAGATTGAACCTGACAATCATTTGGGGATGTTAAATGTTTGCACCACACCACACTCATTACACAGTCTCACTAGATCTCCACCACCACAGGCCACACATAGTAAGACTACAACATTTGTGGAGCCTCTCAATGCTACTCTGTCTCGGCAACAGAGAACTCCAAAGCAGAAATGCAGGCAGACCCCATACCCCAACACAACACCAATTACGTATAGCCCACAGACTCACTGTGCCCATCAACCACAGCCAATAGGGTGATATAACGTACCCAACACACTAGTCATAGGTGACTCTATAGGTGGTCACACTGATGTCCCACTCAGCAGGCTACACAAGGTAATAGTTACTGTCAGCTGCCTGTCGGGTAACAGGATCCGCAACATAACCTATGCATTCAGGTCACTCCTCAACAGGTACAATATGACTGTGTCATTCTCCACATTAGTGTGAATGCCCTGAGTTGTACCTTCCTGGACTACATGTAAAGAGACATGGAATAGCTCTCCGATCTTGTAGCCCAGACAGGTATCGCCCTAGCCCAGAGTAGCATTTGGCCATCATCCAGACTGATAATGCAGTACAAGGCCAAAATTATTTCCTTCAACAATTGGCTATGCTTCTGGTGTCATTCCAAGGGTATCCAGTATCTGTCTGCTTTGAATGACATGGTCGACAGAACACGATGCTTTGGCACAGATGGCCTGCACCTGTCAGCCCTGGGATAAGGGATAATGGCTAAGGCTCTTGCTGCTCCTATAGTGCCTGTTTTAGGCACGGTTCAAATAACATTCACCACCATAACAGGAACAGGCAAGCAAAACCTGAGGGTAATGCTACTCAGTGCTTGACGTCTTCATCTCAAATGTACTCACTCGAGGCACTCCTTGCAATGGACCACTTCGATAACTGTGCAGTGACTGGGACCTGCTTCTAGGCTACTGAGAGCACCCCTGCACTACCAGGCTATTACTCATACCACACTTTACAGTCATGTAACCAGGACCGGCACACACGGCGGAGGTGTGTCCATATTTCCAAAGGATATCCACACCTCCAGGCTGGTTGCTTAGCACAATGCATCAGAGGTAATCCAAGTGCAACTAACTCTGGCCATAACTGCTATGCAAATTGTAGCTTGCTACAGATCCCACACCATACCCCATGGTTAACGGTCCTCACTTCTTGGTGTAATGGAAAGTAGGGTTCAAACAGACACTACTGATGTGCGACTGACACTACCCCACCATTAACTGGGATACCTACTCATGTACCGACACATTAGGCCAATGCCTTCTGGGATTCATAACCTCCAATCGCCTGGATCAACCTATCCACACCACCACCAGGGTAACAATATCCTAGACCTGGTCATTACCAACATGTGTGACTGCTGTTCCACACCTGGGGTTATCTCCTCGTTGGTCAGATCCGAATGTACACTAATCACCCTTGTTATCCGTAACCCGGCACCACACCCTTTACGGAAAACACAGTATAATATTTCTACAAAGCCAACTTCAGGCTTCTTATGACAGCAGTAGTAAATGTCAAGACACCCATGCAGATGGACAATACAGTTACAACCGCTAAATCATACACAACTGCACTTAATTAACACTTACATGATTGCATGGATCATGCTATCCCAAACAGAGCCATGACTGTACCCACCAGCAAACAGACGCCACTTTGGTGGTCCACTGTCATGGACATAATGTACTATAGAAGGAGGAGACTGTTGCAAAGTAGAGTACAATCCCATGAGTGGAGGAGCTCCCTGGTCAGCCTCAGTAAGAATTTGAGATCCCTTATCATATCCTCCAAAGCTAGCTACGTAAACATTACTGCGACTAATTCCAAGGACTACCACAAAGCATTCTAGAGGCATGTCACTACTCTTGATGGCGATACCCACATCTGCTCTGACATACAGCAGTAAGGCATGAACATTACAGAACTGACTGATATTGGCAACATCCTAGCAGATAGGTTCAGTGCTAACTTTACACCCCTCTCACACCCTAAAGGGCCCATATCTATACAGGAATGATGCAGAGTCCCTGCGATCACAACTACACAGTTCAAAGCTGCACTTTCTATAGCCAGGAACACAGCATCCATGTGACCGTACAACATCCCAGGCTGCGATTTCCATGAACTTCAGAACAAAATGGCTCCCCTCTTGGGCACCATATTCACTAATAGCCTTGCATCAGGCATTATGGCCCCTGAATGGTGCACAGCAACAGTTATCACACTCCACAAAGGTGGCGCCACAATGGACCAGGGGAACTATAGCCCTATACGCCTGACTAGACTGTTCAGCAAGGCTATGGAGCATATCATCATGGATCTCATTCACAGAGACACTGGTGGCCTCCAAACCTTTGATCCCACCCAGTTTGGATTTGTTAGGGCCAGACCATGCCTTCTAAACCTGGTGGAGTCCTTTGAGACAGTTACCAAGGCAGTAGGTGAGGGTAAGGAGGGCCACACAGCCTACCTTGACCTCTCAAAGGTTTTCAACACCGTTCCCCATTCTGGTATTGTCAACATACACATCCACCTGCACATTAACCCCTATGTCATGAGATGTTATGCAAAGTGGCTCATGGACAGAACCCACACCACCTGTTACACCTTATTCCCTGATGATTGCATTTGCATGCTGTTTTGCAAGTCTGATCAGGTCCGTGCAGTGTCTGCGCACCTGCTGGTATGTGCAGTTATGGCCACCCACATCATTGACCCTCCTGCGAAGTTCTTGCCACAGGTCATCCTGCTGCTCTGCATCCTGTAGCACATGGCTAAACAGGACATCATAGTTGTCTTGGAGGTAAGGTATAAGGGCCTCATCCTCCAAGTGGGTATAGGCTGGGAGCCTTGCTCACGGCATATCTGGAAGACATAATGATGGAGACAGGTCACAGTATTTCAGAGATGCACAGAGATACAGCTACACATACATGTGTATCACGTTTATTAATTATAAACAGTTGTCTTTGCAAATCATCATGACACTGACACCACTGACATGTTTGTGTCACACACATGTGACACCCAATGGGGATTGGATATTATCACTATATATGTGTGTCACCTGATTACATTGCTCATACTCCATGTGGATGCTGTCTTGATGTGGGCATGTCTGTTTGCCTGTACTGGTGTTCTTACCTATCAGCACATGCCTGGATGTGTCCACATTAATGCTGTCAACCTTGATGCTGTGTATATGTCACATATAAACACATACACTGCCTTAATGGACATGACCTGTGACAATGCAGACATGCACTCGGAAGCCTTTACATGCATGTGTTTTGCCATATACATCTACATGGCACTGTACAGCAGTTCAACATCCTGCCACTTATCACCTGTGTTGCACATGTGATACATATGGGACACTGGCTAGCCTGATGGTATTTGCAGGAATGGTTATCAACTATAGCATGTACGGCCAAGGTCATCTAGTACTCTGTATGCCCTGGGCCATGTATGAGTCTAGGATGTAAGGTTACCTAGCTGTAGCCGACAGCTGTGTTTCCGATGCCAGGTGAAGCAGTGCCACATAACTGATCCACATGGTTAATGATACATCTACCATGTGGTCATCACACCATGTCTGACAGAGGTGAAATGTGCAGCTTTGCTGGACAGGGTTGCATAGTATGGAAGGAGTACGTGTATGGCACAAGGATCTGTCCAGCATGTGGCGATCCTTGTACTATGAAGGTGAATGTCCATGACGTATGTATTTCAGATAAGGATATGTACGTGTAGCATGTCCAACATCACAATGTTGAACATGTCTTTATGCAGGGTAGGCATCATGCTACATAGTGGAGATGAGGATTGTGAATGCTGGTGTCGCCCATCCAAACATGGCCAATACTCATTAAAGGTGATATGTGATCCAATGTTGGTCACTTGAGTGATGAGTATGACTGTACAATGATCTCCATGTTCATGGATGGCACCCTGTCATGACTAGGGTTGCCTCTTATGACTACCTAATAGGCTTGGTGACGTCACTAGCTCAGGGAGGTAAACTGCACAGCAGCATCCCTTACACACAGTGTCCATTATGTTGACCACTGCCTAGGTGGTAGTTCATGGGTACAGGGTTATTAATCTAGTGGTGACAATGCAATATGCAGCTGTCAGATTGTGCACATATGTCACACACCTCACCCACAAAGCCTCTTCTGGTATGTTGTCCACAACACTGAGTCAGCTATTGCTCCTAGGTCATAGCCATTCACATACTTACATAGGCAGACGCCTCCCATTTGTCTGTGTGGTATGGGCTACAATGAGGGGGAGTACAATGAATTAACCCTGTTTTACTGTAGCTGCCACTGGTGTGATATGCACATATTACTCAGGCAACTTTTGTAGTGTTGGTTCTGTCAACAGTCCACTGGCAGAGCACTCCTGTGACATACAAAGGTACATATAGTATACTGAGTGTAGGTGGAACACAGTATGGGTGATGATGTCTTATGACCTGTCACAGGTATGATATGCAGTGTGAAATCATCCGTACTGTCATCTACATCTGTACTGCTAACAACATATACGTTGATTAAGGTTTATGGACTTTCAGACCAGACTCAGCAGGGTAGTAGTGCAGTGCATCCCATTATGAGTGGTGTCTCCACTTTGTGGGTTTTGATAACTGTTGGTGTGCACCATTCAGTGTTTTCACAGACTGACATGAAGCTATGTTTTACATGATGTGTATGTGTAGAGCAAACTGTTTTGCCATATGTGTATGATACAACCAGGGATGTGGACAGATCCCATGCAGCCTGAGTGCACCTTGTACCATCATAGTTATGGTTACAGAGGCTCTGTAGTGTTCATAGATATGTGGTTGTGTACCTGTTGGGGGGGGGGGGGACAGTGTGTTTATGTTATCCAACACACTATCTGTATTGCTTATTCATGCTCAGCACTTGTTCAGAACATGTAAGCACTTCATGAGCTACTAATTACTATAGCACTCAATCCTCCTCATTACCTACAGGTAAACACTGTTTGTACTTACATTTCCCACTTGCTTAGAGTAAAACAGCGCTTGTACACACTATCCTCACATATCTAGTGGGAAATAGTTAAATATTCAGGCATGTCCAAGTGTCAATTCCCAGTGTTATTGCCTGTCTATATGATGAATTTGGGCATCATGAGGCAATATAGAAATTGTCTTGTGTGCACAGTCAATACTCCCCTCCTAACATACAACACTACAACCTGCCGGAGATGCACATATCTAGCTATGCTGGAGGTAAACTCTCTCCAACCCAGATTGAACCTGACAATCATTTGGGGATGTTAAACATTTGCACCACACCACACTCATTACATAGTCTCACTAGATCTCCACCACCACAGGCCACACATAGTAAGACTACAACATTTGTGGAGCCTCTCAATGCTACTCTGTCTCGGCAACAGAGAACTCCAAAGCAGAAATGCAGGCAGACCCCATACCCCAACACAACACCAATTACTTATAGCCCACAGACTCACTGTGCCCATCAACCACAGCCAATAGGGCGATATAACGTACCCAACACACTAGTCATAGGTGACTCTATAGGTGGTCACACTGATGTCCCACTCAGCAGGCTACACAAGGTAATAGTTACTGTCAGCTGCCTGTCGGGTAACAGGATCCACAACATAACCTATGCACTCAGGTCACTCCTCAACAGGTACAATATGACTGTGTCATTCTCCACATTAGTGTGAATGCCCTGAGATGTACCTTCCTGGACTACATGTAAAGAGACATGGAATAGCTCTCCGATCTTGTAGCCCAGACAGGTATCGCCCTAGCCCAGAGTAGCATTCGGCCATCGTCCAGACTGATAACGCAGTACAAGGCCAACATTATTTCCTTCAACAATTGGCTATGCTTCTGGTGTCATTCCAAGGGTATCCAGTATCTGTCTGCTTTGAATGACATGGTCTACAGAGCACGATGCTTTGGCACAGATGGCCTGCACCTGTCAGCCCTGGGATAAGGGATAATGGCTAAGGCTCTTGCTGCTCCTATAGTGCCTGTTTTAGGCACGGTTCAAATAACATTCACCACCATAACAGGAACAGGCAAGCAAAACCTGAGGGTAATGCTACTCAGTGCTTGACGTCTTCATCTCAAATGTACTCACCCGAGGCACTCCTTGCAATGGACCACTTCGATATCTGTGCAGTGACTGGGACCTGCTTCTAGGTTACTGAGAGCACCCCTGCACTACCAGGCTATTACTCATACCACACTTTACAGTCATGTAACCAGGACCGGAACACACACGGCAGAGGTGTGTCCATATTTCCCAAGGATATCCACACCTCCAGGCTGGTTGCTTAGCACAATGCATCAGAGGTAATCCAAGTGCAACTAACTCTGGCCATAACTGCTATGCAAATTGTAGCTTGCTACAGATCCCACACCATACCCCATGGTTAACGGTCCTCACTTCTTGGTGTAATGGAAAGTAGGGTTCAAACAGACACTACTGATGTGCGACTGACACTACCCCACCATTAACTGGGATACCTACTCATGTACTGACACATTAGGCCAATGCCTTCTGGGATTCATAACCTCCAATCACCTGGATCAACCTATCCACACCACCACCAGGGTAACAATATCCTAGACCTGGTCATTACCAACATGGGTGACTGCTGTTCCACACCTGGGGTTATCTCCTCGTTGGTCAGATCCGAATGTACACTAATCACCCTTGTTATCCACAACCCGGCACCACACCCTTTACGGAAAACACAGTAAAATATTTCTACAAAGCCAACTTCAGGCTTCTTATGATAGCAGTAGTAAATGTCAAGACACCCATGCAGATGGACAATACAGTTACAACCGCTGAATCATACACAACTGCACTTAATTAGCACTTACATGATTGCATGGCTCATGCTATCCCAAACAGAGCCATGACTGTACCCACCAGAAAACAGACACCACTCTGGTGGTCCACTGTCATGGACATAATGTACTACAGAAGGAGGAGACTGTTGCAAAGTAGAGTACAATCCCATGAGTGGAGGAGCTCCCTGGTCAGCCTCAGTAAGAATTTGAGATCCCTTATCATATCCTCCAAAGCTAGCTACATAAACATTACTGCGACTAATTCCAAGGACTACCACAAAGCATTCTAGAAGCATGTCACTACTCTTGATGGCGATACCCACATCTGCTCTGACATACAGCAGTAAGGCATGAACATTACAGAACTGACTGATATTGGCAATATCCTAGCAGATAGGTTCAGTGCTAACTTTACACCCCTCTCACACCCTAAAGGGCCCATATCTATACAGGAATGATGCAGAGTCCCTGCGATCACAACTACACAGTTCAAAGCTGCACTTTCTATAGCCAGTAACACAGCATCCATGTGACCATACAACATCCCAGGCTGCGATTTCCATGAACTTCAGAACAAAATGGCTCCCCACTTGGGCACCATATTCACTAATAGCCTTGCATCAGGCATTGTGGCCCCTGAATGGTGCATCAGTTATTACACTCCACAAAGGTGGCGCCACAATGGACCAGGGGAACTATAGCCCTATACGCCTGACTAGACTGTTCAGCAAGGCTATGGAGCATATCATCATGGATCTCATTCACAGAGACACTGGTGGCTTCCAAACCTTTGATCCCACCCAGTTTGGATTTGTTAGGGCCAGACCATGCCTTCTAAACCTGGTGGAGTCCTTTGAGACAGTTACCAAGGCAGTAGGTGAGGGTAAGGAGGTCCACACAGCCTACCTTGACCTCTCAAAGGTTTTCAACACCGTTCCCCATTCTGGTATTGTCAACATACACATCCACCTGCACATTAACCCCTATGTCATGAGATGTTATGCAAAGTGGCTCATGGACAGAACCCACACAGTGAGGATAGCATACTGTAGTTCCTATTGTAAATCAGTTACAATTGGCGTCCCCCAGTCCTCGGTCATAGGGCCCCTCATGTTCGGTATATGCTTCTCTAAGGTACAGGCTAGCACAGGAGGACTTACCCTGAATAGGTTTGTAGATGACTGCAAACTAGGGGCCATGATTGATTCCCAGGCTGATACAGACACCCTCCATAAGGGTGTCACTGAGACGGATACCTGGTGTCAATAACATGGCCTCAAGCTGCATGCCACAAGGTGCATAGACATCCCCTTTGGATTACACCAATCACCCACAGACTATCACATAGGTGGTAGTCCCCTACATACATAAGACATAATAAGGGATCTTAGAACCCAAGTAGATAGCATTCACTCCTTTGATAACCATATTGCCAAGGTGGTGTGGATATCCTTCTACGTGGCCACCCTAATCTCTAATGGGTTTGTAGCCAGAACAAAGGCAGCCATTGTGCCTCTCTACTCATGACTTATGAAACACATTAAAGGGTACAACACCCCATTTGGGCTGTACCTTATGAGACATCAGCAACGGTTTTAAATACCACAACATTACCACACCAAGAGGAATACTGACCACCAAAGGATGATGTATGCAGCTCAACTACAGAAACTCCAACTGTACTCATTTGCATACTTCATACTCAGAGGTGATCTCTGCTGAACATACAAGGCCCACGTCCAAAACAATTTTGATGGATATGCTCCACATAAGCAAAAGCCACTGAGAGCCACATGCTCTGGGATATGTACCTAAACACAACGATGACTAGGACATGCTGGAGTGATACATTCCTGACCCGGACACTTACCATGCTTTGGAACATGATTCCTATCTACATCAGGGAGGGACCCTCACCAGCACTCTTCAAGAGATACCTCGATTGGTGGATGGGAGACAGACATGTACACCAGGGATCACTGCAGTGGCTCTGCTGTACAGAGGCGCAGGAAACAAATGGCTCTGCTGTTCACAGGCACAGGTCACTAACCTAGGGAGGTGCCGCAAGTGAAAACACTGTAGTTAGTCTTACGAATGGCCTTGGCCAGACAGCATAGTACCTAACTATGAACCTATGAAGCTATTACATGTTCATTGTGCATGGATAATTGACTAGCTCTTCCATTTCAATTAGCTATCATGATGATACACTGTCTGGTGACTACAAGTCATATGTATCCTGTAATTGTGTAATGTACATGCCAATAGACATACCTGATGTTTGCATAACATAACAGTAATGCTATGTAAAATGTTAGACATATCTACCTACAGTAGTGTACATTTCACATTTTTGCCACAATATCCCACAATGCAAATCATAATTACACAGCAGGACCACCTTAGATATGTTATTCTCAGTTATACGCTCATGCATATGCCTACTGTTACAGTACATCAACATATACTATCCCCAGTTATGGCACGTACTTGTTGGACAAACCCTGCCACTGACAGAGGCTGGAGTGGAATTGTTGTGTCTAAAGTCCTTATATAGCATCCTTTGGTGTGTACTGAGGTGTTTAACTTGTGGCCCACAGCAGTATACACAATTTCTACGAGCGTTACTATGCTCAACTATACATCGCTACATAATACCTTTTCCCACTATATGCATTGAGTACACGTTAATTAATACAGAACAGGTACTACATACACTAACATACTGAGTGTTCTACATACCTTATTAGTATCCCGAGTTGATGATAATATAAGTCCTATTCGTTTTCGGTTGTAACATTTTTCTCATATGTGCATGCAGTTTGAATGTATGATAAGCCATCCTTTTATACTTAGATATCAGTAACATGTGGTATCCTGCCACCAGTTGGTGTTCCGGAGTAGATGATTACATGCACATTAGCTGCGCAGCTACTCCATTAGCCAATGACATGGCAACAGTGGGGTATAATTGAATACTCCACTTGGGTGTTGTCCCTTTGCCCTACCTTTGAGGAAGATGGCCAGGATGTGTTGTTTGTGATGAATTGCAACAGCTATATGGAGACACACAGAGATATATTAACTTCATGGCCCCCATGGATTGTGTGTAATGGCTAGAGGATGTAGTTCTACATGTGAGTCTAGCTGTTATAAGAGCTGTCTGATACGGGATTATTCCAACCAAACCCTGCAACATCGGCGTCTGTTCCATTGTACAACAGCAATGATTTCACATAGGGCCATTATAGTGTGTCTCTCACAAGGTATGTTAAGGCTTCTGAAGATGTCATAGAGTGAGTGGATGTTTGTGATGTTATTATAGTCTGTACTGCAATTGTTTCAGGTGTGGGGGAGATGTAGGTGAGTGTACATAGCAAATGCAGGTGTGTATGAACTGCATTTATACATATTCAATATGTGTGTGAGGGCTCCTTCCCTATTTGCAGACTTATCCTTTAGTAGACTAATAATATGGTAATTGCAGGCTTATTCATTAAGCCATTGTTAATTGGTTCCTGTATAGCATGGAGGTGATGTTGGTCCTTCAATCCCTTTGGAAATACATCGGTATGTAATGAAATGTTGCAACATGAAAGCTGTCTCGTGTATTTCTGTCACAGATATTTGCACTCATTGGAGTTGTGTTGGTGACTGAACCTCTCTGGCTTGGGTTGCCACCTTTTCAAATAGTCATAGTGGGACATTTGCAGGACACACATCGGATTTTAGAGGCTGACACATACCCACGGTCAGTACAAAGTATAGAACTTTACATATATGCTTATATAAAAGCTTATATTCTTGTAGCGGTTAACTTGCTTATCCTGTTTCTTGTTACATGTAGGTATTTTAGATACAGATGACTATTTTATGCAACAATTACATTAAATATGGAACATGCCAAATGTCTCGAGATTGTAGGACATTAGTATTTGTACTCATTTTGGTCAGGACACTACCGCACATAGAGGGACTGCCCCTCGCAAGGTTGGACAGGTGGTAACCCTATCTTTGGCTCATGTCCATAGCACATATTTGTAATAGTGTATAGACATATATACTCTCCATATCCTTTGTTCATAATGTTCGGTCGTGGCGGAACGTGTGATTGCTATGGTCCATGTTATGCACATATTTGAAGACTTCAACCGCTGTATACGGCATGCCCACGGATTCAGGAACGCACACACCTCCAATGACCACATTACCGTTCATAGACTCCTAAACCCCACAATACCAAGCACTCAAACTCATGACAGTCAAACTCCTGGAACTAACACAAACACAGAACACACACACACGCACACACACACACACACCGACACACTGCTACCCATCACATCCAAACAAACCATCCTACACTACATATGGCCAGGTGGCCATGCCCCCATACACAACCCATGTTGGTGTCTGCACCCCCCCCACACACCACACCTACTGTAATAATCTACCTCCGAGATAGCACAAACAGACACACGAAGCAAATCCACACACACACACATTACAGTCCACCAGAAATACACACCACACTCTGAACACACACTTACATACACTACAGCAATCAGAAACACACTTAAACACAGTATCTACCTGGACCACAGCACCAGAAGCACTAACTAAATGTCCCTTAACATCGTGATAATAGTACTCGCTGTTCTAGTGTTCTGGTACTGTGGTCTTTCGGTCTTTAAGCCTCATGATTACACGCGTCGGTATGTAAAGCATTCGATATTTGGTAGTAGCCTATTTATATGTACCTCCATGGTTGTGTAGATGTTGTTAACCTATCTATATATTTGCATATATATGTATATCCATATATATCGACATATATCTATCACCCTTTCTCTCTGTATATTATATATATATATATATATATATATATATATATATATATAGAGAGAGAGAGAGAGAGAGAGAATACACCTTTTGTTGGGTACATGGCGGTGTATACTATTTCCCGAACTCCGCCCTTTTGTGTTTTAACCTGTCACAATACACCCCTGCCGTTGGTACATCTCAGGTAGCTTAGTGGCAGGTTATTGTGAAGACTTTGTACATTGGGTGCGTGTTCTACTCCTGGCAATGGTTGTTTTACCTCTCAGAGCAGGCACTATTAGTACAAGGGTAAATAATGCACATTTCAGTGGTTCTGGGCAGCTTTGCGATATTCAGCAAAGGTTAGACCTGTGTTGCGCATATTCATGTAGTCATGTTTAAATGATGCTTACCGGCACTTACTGGTGCAAAAACCCACTAACATGTGCTTAAACATGCTCTAATGACCTGCATCCAACATCCATTATTCGGGACATCAGAATTACGTAACAACCCTTGCAGGTCGTGGAACCGGGACCATGCATGAGACAGTTAGTGGCTTTACCTCTGGGGCATCTGGGATATGTACAAGTGTTATGGTGTTTAGTATATAGACTGTACTATGGCTGTTCCTCCATACTGCAAACAAATGTGTAACTCAGTTCGTTTACATATGGATGATACCTATTAATGGTATGTCCAAGTGATGTTTAATGGATGTGCTCCAGCTATGGGAATCCATGTCACAGTGAGCCACACACTGTAATGTGCTACACCTTGCCACAATCATGACTGGAGAATGCTGGGGTGACAGATACCTGTCATGGGTACTCCCCATGCTTTGGAACTACATCCCTGATTACATTATATGGAGCCCCTCATTAACACACCAGGGAATCCTTGCAGAGTGGGTGGGGAACAGTGGTTACACCCCAGGGATCCCGCAATTGGCTCTGCTCCACAGATGGACAGTTAATTAATCAATGAGGTGACGACAGCAGAGACATTTTGGCTAGGCTTAGGAATAGCCCCTGACAATTAGGCATGTACCCACCGATGTACCTAGGAACCTATACATACAGTATCAACACATGCTGTTAGCTTAATTTACTGTTCAGGTATTGACTTAACTTGTGCCAATAGCAGTTGTGTGTGCAATAGTTGAGGGCTGCCTATGTAGGATGCACACAGTAGACCACCTATACATGACAATTTACAGGTGGTAGAGTGTGTGCGCCATCCATTTTACTGTGTGTGCAGGTGGAGAAGTGTGTCAGTCCATAGGGGTCTAAACTGTCAGTGTATGTGCTATACATTCCCTCTTTGCCAAGGCATAGGCATATTGGGCATGCCTCCATCTGCCTACTGGAGCTGGCACAGGGTGTTCATGGTCTGAATCCCTCTGTGCCTGTTGTGCCCTTGGCAATTGCGGTAGGCTGTGAGGGCCTTTACCATTATGTCCCTGCTGCAGCTGTTTCCGCAGGATCATATTATGTAACATGGCAAATACTATGAAGATGTGGGCACACGTGCCTGGAGAGTACTGCAAGGCTCCACCAGATATGTCCAAGCAACGGAACCGTGATTTCAGCATCCCAAACACATGCTCTATGATGATTCAGGTTTGTGCGTGTGCCTCATTATGGCGTTCTTGCATGGGTGTGAGTGCATTTCTGATGGGAGTCATCATCCATGGCTCCAATGCATAGCCAGCATCCCCCACAAGGTGGCCATATGGGATGTCCCCCCAACAAATACCTGGTACAGCTGTGAGGCATGCCAGATGTGGGAGTCATGGTTGCTTCCATGGCTGCCAGCACACACATCCATGATAATGCCCTGGGCATTGCACATGACCTGGCAGTTGATGGAGTGGTATCCCTTGCGGTTTATGTAGCGTCTACCCATGCTCACCGGGTGGTGACTTGATATGTATGCGCGTGCAGTCTATTGCACCCAGTACCTCCGGGTAATGTGCCACATGGTGGAAGAGGTGCATATTGCTAGCCAACTCCTCCTGAGTTGAGGGGAAGTATATATGCTCATTGGCATGTGGTAACATGGCATCCAGGAACTGGTGGAGTACCCTGGATGCTGATGCCTGTGAGATCCCCATGATATCTCCAGTTGGCCTTTGAAAGGTATCTGTGGCTAGTATTCTCAAGCTTACACATACCTTCGTGTCCACTGGGAGAGGTTCCCCTCTGTTGTTTCTGGCTCTGAGGCATGGCTGGCTCAGCTCAACGATTTGCTGTATGATGTCCCTGTCCACCGTGTAACAATCTACTATCTCCAGATCATCTAGCACCTGGTAGGTTACCCTTGGTCTGAACACTCTTCTCCTCCTCCGGTGCCTGAGGTGGTTGCCAGCATCATCATCCACACCACCTTCAGTCTCCAACACATGCTGATGAATCACAGCTATGGCAGCTCCCAACATGTACATTGTAAAAGTTCCCCATTTGTTTACACCGATGGTGCAGTGTTTGGGAATACATGAGTGTGTGTGAGGTGCCTTCACACTTTATACTATTGTGCTTTGGAAGCTGATGATGTCATAGGGTGTGTATGTACAATCCGAGTTGCAGGGTATCTTACTTATGTGTTTTACCGCAGGTACTGCTATTGTGGTGCCTTTGCTGTTGAATTACATTTGGCTGCCATGGATCACCTCTTGCCCTTGCCTTCACTTTTCAAACTGATTCCCCTCCCATTCTCAGACATGCATCCAGCAGCCTGCTTTCTTGTTTTGTACTTTCCCAACCCAGGATTGTGTGGCGAAATGTGTTCTATAGCCGATCTACTCCAGGTTTCTTTGCTCTGTTGTGACAGTTCTCTTTTCTTTGCAATCCAGCACCTCCCCATTCCTGTTCTGCAGGTTGCTGCTAGCAGCCTTGTTAGCTACCGTCAATGGCCCACTGTGAGTTAATAGGTGTTAATTACTCAGTTGTCCTCCAATTACCCCACTGCGGCATTTCCTTATTGTCTTCCCATAACCTTCCTGTTTCAGCTGTGGTGCGAGCTGCACACAGCCATTTACCAGGTTTCAAGCGCATTGTCATCCGCGTACACATGCGCTTTCGGTCGCCTTGTGTGCTCTCAGCTAAGCAAAGCTGTGGCTACATCTGCACTCCTATCCTGCGGCTTTGCTTAGCAATGGGCAACCCGGATTAGCAATGTTCCAATGTGCTTACAACTATGGTGGCACACCCCTCAGCTGATGTCATGTATACCTCCAGGCCACTCCTCGGTGTTATACTGCTATGCCGTGTGGTACAGCCTTACACCAGAAAGGCGTTTGCAATTCAGTATTACTTGCCTCATTTGCATGGCATTGACTACTAATTCATAGTTATTGTGCCGAATGCTGTCACAGACCCTTAGCAACCCTTGAGCCTTGGTTGTGGTGTAGCATGCATACCATTGACTATTATGGCAAAATCATGATTTGTGTTACATTGCAATTTTATGACATCTATATATAATTTTCCTTGTGTTCCCATTTGCGCACACATGCCCTGTGGTTGTACTTTGCGTTACTGTGGCCATGACATTAAATGTTATTTTTTATGTGTTGTGCATGTTTTTTTATGCCATTGGCTGTATATTTAGCCATTGGCTTATGTTAACTTTGTAATATGTAGGTTTGGTCTGCTTTCATGGCTCCGATGTTCTGTTTGAAAAAATGTAAACCATTTTGTTTGGTTTACATTTCTGTATGCTTATGCTACATCTGCACCACTTCATGAATCACTATGTACCTTCATTTGCATGCTGCACTACTGCGCATGGGGTGATTAGCATACATGCACCGAGAGCTGCGCAGATCTGGTGTACGCTGGTTGTGCACGTGGAATCTGATCGTACCTGAATCGCTCGGTGGCCATATTTGGCATTAGACCGCCTACGCTATGCCTGCGCCTGGCGCAAGCTTCATGAATCCCGGGGCAAGTCTTTCATAGTTGCAGAATAATAAATTATTTGTTTATTTATTTCCATTTGTTGACTGGGAAATTCCAAATGGACAAAAAAAAAGTCAGAGGAGGCTCTGGGGAGAAAAGCTCAACAGAAAAAAAAAAAAATATATACAATGTAATGTATTAATGCAAACCATAAAAATCGCTTAGGATAACAACTACAGTGCAGAGACATAGTATTAAACAAAAATGTTCAATAAACTAAATGAATATAATTCAAATACTGCAATATTGTGATTAAATGACATAGACAATCACTGTATAAACATAAGTTACATCATAATCTATTAGCAGATATTTGTGATAAATATAACTGGGTACTTTGATATGATGCCAAAAATCAAGCTGAGGTAGAAATATAGAAAGTGCTGCAGACAGATGAGAGAGAGGTATAGCAATTTAATAAGTATTAACATAAAATTTCAAGAATGAGCAATGATATAAGAGAGACTTGTATTTTGCAAAAGAGCTAAGAGTAAGAGGCAGAAAATTACTTATAGAACATTAAGATTCAGTGAAATAGTAAGTGCAGGAGTGGCCTTAGGTCAACAGGTGCCCTAGGCAAAAGGGCTTCATGGCACCCCCCACCACACCACCCAGTGCCCCCAGCCAGGTCTACCTACACCAAATAAATAATGGAAAAATGCCCCTACTAGAGTGGCACCCTAGGCGGCTGCCTAGTTGGCCTATGTCTAAGGCCAGCTATGAGTAAGTGGTAAATTAAACAGTATTTTTTTGCACATACAGTTGAATTATTAGCCAGAGATTGAACAGGAGTATAGCTAGAAGGTATCTAGGCATTGTTTAAGTTGATTTTTGAAACGGGTAGTCAGGATTGGGGGAGGGCTTAACAGAGTGATAGTAATAAACAGGTTGATGTGATTTTTTTTCTAATACTGTCAGTGAGATAGTGTTTGTGTCTGCATAATACATTTTTGGTATTTTTTTAACATCTTGGAGAATGTGTAGAACAAATGTAGGTGTTTCATCTACTGTGACTCCTAGGAGCTTTGAATATTATACTATTTCATTCCTGTTCTGGTGTTAGTTTGAGAGAGTATTTTTTCCTGAGGGGACAATTTGTTATGGACACATGACTGAATTGCATTTCAGCTGCAGAAATACATGACTGAGGCAAATTCACTGTGGGTACAACTGGAATAAACAAGGGCAGGGAAGAGACTGGACTGTGTGTGACCTGTCTGACCCACATCTTGCACAAATGAACAGTCAGATGGATCAGATGGATGCCTGGTAACAATGTCTTAAAGTTTTACTAGGATGGGCTACCGTGAATCTCTCTAAACATCATACCATGCTGCAGTAATACCAGAATTTAATGGATGTCAACAGGGAATCCATGCTCTGGGGACAGACTGTTACTCTCTGTAGGAGAGAGCCATTGTGTGTAAAGACCATCACCTAAAACACTTACTCGATCCTATGTGTGAATAAAATGTAGATCATTTTTTTTCTTCGCTGTTGCACACTTTTATAATACCCATCACTTCACTTGATAAAAGCTTTCCCCAATCAGCACTGCATTTTATATTCCACTGACATGCCCATCAGTCACCCTGTTATGGGGTCTGTCATATTGCCTGCTCTCCTAAGGGTCCTGGGGTCCACATATATTGTTCCTTCCCTGCACTTGGTTATTCCCATAGCACTGTGTGCTTTTCTGTACCCAGAGTGAATTTAATGCAGCCATCTGTCTCTGCAGCAGAAAATCAATTCAGCCACATGTCCCCAACCAGTTATCTCTGCAGGGAGGTATCTAGCACCCTATAAACCTGAAACTGATTTATACATACCAAAGGGAGTATTATATTCAATGATGGGTCTGATAATGGAAGTGTACAGTGACAGGATAACTTCTCTGGATCTTAAAGACATTCCTTTGTAAAGTTAACAGGGCATGATAGATGGATTTCCTGAATATGGTGGAAACATGATGATTAAAATAGAGATTACTGTCCACATGAATATCCATGTCTCTTATGAATGTGTCTCTTTTAAGGGGAATATTATTTAAAACATATGTGGTGGGAGCAGCTTTTTTTACTGAATTCTACTACACTCCACTTTTTTTGCATTTAACTTAAGACCATATTTGGTATGCCAGGTGGCTCTCCATTGAAATAGTGGGACTTGAAATGCTGAGTCCTGGTATGTGAAAAAAAAAAAGGCTGAAAATATAGGAGAAGAGCAAATATTGAACATTGCTCTTCTCCCTTAAACTTCTTTTGTATTTGCAGGGGGCAAGCCCCTATCCACATAAACTTACCTACAGTATAACTCTGGGATTGCCTTACCTCTGAGAAAAGGGAATATTTTGAGAATTGTCAGTCTCGGCCTTATTAAATGTAAGTCCAAATTTTCAGTCATTCAGTCTCCACATTACAGGACTCACTAATGCAGGTCCTGACCTTTCAAGTGATTACTTCACCAGATATCTACATATTCCAGCTCTTGCCAGAGCCGATTAGTATCAGTGGATGAGTAGGTAACAGTGCCCAGCTTGCAGTAATCATCAAAGTTGATGAAACACCCTTCTGAGATATTGGACTTTATGTCTGCAAAATAAATGCCAAACAGGAGAGCACCTAGCACTGATCCTTGTGGTACCCCACTAGTTCATTTTTACATTCAGAGAGGATACTAGCACCTTTCATAATCTGGGATCTGTCAAATACCAGGATGAGGGATAGTGTCAGAAACCTTGGCCAGATTGAGATAAGCAATGTGCATTGACTGATTACTGTCCACAGCCTCCGTAACCTTTTCAAAGAAATTTATGAGGTTCAGGATCCATTAAGATGCCTGTGTCTCCATAACTGACTTATGCTATGATATGTTCCATGGCTTTGCATATAAAGCTGGTGAGGTTTATAGGCCTAGAATCACCTGGATCTGTAGAGGGGTCACCATTGTGTAGGGGAGTCCACTGGACTGTTTCCCAGGCATCAGGCATAAACCCTGTGGGCAGCCTGAGAATGAAAATTTTAAGTAAAGGTTCAGATTGTACCTACTTGGCACTGATAATTACAGGCTGGTAATATGGTTTCTGGTCTCATGAAAATATTACTGTTAGTTTTTGACAGGGATTTTAAGACTTGTTCCAGTGTGATTTCAGGAGAAACTAAATCTCCAGCCTGAGAATGAAAATTTTAAGTAAAGGTTCAGATTGTACCTACTTGGCACTGATAATTACAGGCTGGTAATATATTTTCTGGTCTCCTGAAAATATTACTGTTAGTTTTTGACAGGGATTTTAAGACTTGTTCCAGTGTGATTTCAGGAGAAACTAAATCTCCAGGGATAATAGGGACAACAATGTGGGGAAAAGTTAGCACTTAATTTGTCTGCTAATGTATTTGGCTACATCCTTAGGACCGGAATATGTGATTTTTTTTTATGTTTGTGTGAATCTTCCCCCAATAGCACACTTGTGAAGCTCATCACTTCCATCTTCAGCTTGCCATATCATCAAGCCATTTCTCACTCAGAATCCGATGCTCCACAACCAGAGTTCATCAGTACCTGAATAATTTTACTAGTATCTTTGAGCCACGTACGTAGTTTTTCTGACACTGCTCACCACCCCCACTCCACCCCTATACGTCTAATATAAAGTTTATGATAGCTATATCTAAGCGGTCTCTGAATCTGCTTAATACCTCACACTATAATTATAATATTAACATTTTCTACCCTACCAAGTTTCTTCCCTCACTTCAGATTCCTTGAATTTCTAATCACAAATTACAAGGTCTGTCATCTGCTTGACAAATCCACTAGTATACTTTTCAAATGCTCATCATCTACTAAAT
Organism: Protopterus annectens; assembly: GCF_019279795.1. Classification (NCBI taxonomy): domain Eukaryota; kingdom Metazoa; phylum Chordata; order Ceratodontiformes; family Protopteridae; genus Protopterus; species Protopterus annectens. The sequence goes on from NC_056733.1 coordinate 270,071,068, forward strand.
ACCACTAAAAGTTTATTTTATACTGTAATGGTTGCATTAATTTCATATAAATGCAATCTAGTTAGCAAATGTATGTGTAATTTAATGTATGATACTTAGTATCTGTTCATGTATATTACTGAAGCTTCAAAAAAATCAACCTCCTTTTTTCCCATTTTCTACATGGGGCCAGGGTGTCATGTTAACTGTCATCATCACTCTAGGTTCAATGTCACTCTCCTACCTTCTTTAACATTCATGCATGACTGCTGCAGGTCTTCTCTCATACAATCCATCCGTCTCTTTGCAGGACGCTCTTGTTTCCTCTTGCCTTCTTATTGTCTATCCCAAATCTTCTTCATTAGATTATCTTCTGCTTTTCTACTCATGTGCCAGAACCACCATAATCTGTTCTCTTTAACTTTCTCTGCAAGTGGAACTGCTTTGGCTTCTGCTCTGATGTTCTCATCTTTTCATCTGTCCCAGAGTGTGCATCTTACCATCCACGTCTACCTTCCTCAACTGCTCTGCCTTTGTTGCCCAGATCTATGTATGATACACTACATTGTTTTGTATACCTGACTTTTCAGCTTCTTTGGCATTCTTCTGTCATACACTACCCTGACACTCTGTGCCAGTTGGCTGCACCTCTCTGATTCCTGCATTGATATCCTCATTCTCAATCACCTCTCCCGGATACTTGAAGTCATTAACCTGTTCCACTGTTTTCCCTTCTATCTCACTTCTCAGTTTTTCCTGATTTCTCTCATTGCAGCTGTCTTATCTGTATGCAATTTTATCCCATGTGCCTTCAGTTTTGCATTCCATTCCCCTATTCTTTTCATGAAACTCTTACTGAGTCTGCCTGTAATACCACATTGTCTGCATAAAGCAGCTTTGCTGATCTGCTCCCTCTGACCTATTTCTTAATGTAGTTCATCACCAGTATGAACAACAGTATGCTCAGAGCTGACCCCTAATGCATATCCACTCAAATTGGGAACCCCTCTGTGAATCTGAACACTGTTAGTACTTGAGTCACTGGGTCCTTGTACATAGCCTGTAGTAATTTTACAAATGTTTTTGGGACTTTAAACCACTTCAGGACTACCCAAATCAACTTTATTGGGACATTATTATATTTTTCCCTAAGTCTAGGAATATCCAGTTGGACTCATTCCTCATTTTTAGCTTCTTCTGAACTGTCTGTCTCACTGCAAACACTCGGTTGTTTGTGATGCATATGGATCTGAATCCAAACTACTCATCTCTCATTTTACTTTCTACTACTCTGTGTACTCGTTTGTCAGTCACCCTCTCCATAACTTTCATGTAATGTGACTGGAGTTTGAGATCTCTGTACTGCCCACAGTTGTGGATGCCCCCTTTGTTCTTGCATACTGGCACGTATGCTTATTCTCCAGTCTTCTGAGATATAGCTTTCTCTCTCTCTGTCCTGGTATAAGTACCCTTAGGCTCCATTCCTTCCCTATCTCACCCAACATACTGAATGTCTGTGTAAAAATATTTGTAATATGTTGGAGCATTTCTTCCCAGGTCTCCTGAAAATGTTTTTGTTTTTGACTAAACCCAGTTAGAAAGACCTGGTAAACAAAAGCAAAAATAAACATATAAATAAAATAAAATCAACTTGAAAAAATACTTCTAATATCTTTGGCTGCTTTGTCAGTTCTTTGTAGAAATGCAGATCATAGCTGTAGAAGAGGACCTGTAAGTCTGAAAATAAATCAGAAGGGCACAAAGCTGCAATTCAGAGGAGACATTTTTCAAGACTGACATTAGTGTTATCATTGTGGGAAGTATTTCCTTATAGTTTTGTACTACCTCCTCTGTGGCTTAAGTTGCAGCAGTGGAATGATCTGTAGTAACACTGTACCCTTTGACATTCCATCTTCATTACATCGTCCCTATACTTAGTGATTCTGCTGCTAAGTTTTACAATTGTTGCCCTGAATTAAAGATTAAAGACCTGTACACTCTTCTGCAAGACTGATGGTGTGTATTTTTGCAGGAACACTTCCCAAATCAACACATTCATCTTGACATCCCAAAATATGCAAAGTCACGATCACCCTTCTGACAATGGGACTTGGATATCTTACCCATACACTTTATGGTGTCAGTACTCTGCATGCAAACCTGTGGTGTCACAACAGCTGTTGAGCTGCCTACAAGTGCAGAGAATACTTTTATTTGTATGACCAGTTAAAGGGACTGAACACCATTGGGCCATAAATGCACAGGCTGTAATAGGATTGCGAAGACAGAAAACCTACATCCATGTCATTAATATAATTGGTTGTTAAGCTTCTTCTGGATCAAGGAAAGTAGAAAAAGAACGTCTCAGGGTTTTCTTTGTATTTCTTGTTTTTTTTTTCCATTTTTTACTGATAGTGTGTAGCCTACTCATTTTATTTTCATATTCAGCTTATTGTATATAGAAGTTTATCTCTCATTCGGGTAACCCAGAACCTGTGGCATTACATCCTACTTGGATCTCACATATTGTCAGTTATGTAAGTGACCTAGCTTTCTGTCTTCAGCTTTTAGCATTACTCACAGGGCATAAAAATCACCTGAATATTTGTAAATCCTCTGCTATGTCTCCTGTTTGTTACATAAGTATAGATTATTATCAAAACATTATTCCAACCCATCCAACCACTATACCCAAATCTGTCATACTTCAAACAAGAAACAAAAAACAAAACAAGCTGTTGGTTCATAGGTAAAACTTTGTCAGAATAAAATTGTAAAGGAAAAGCCCGACAATTCTTGTTTCTGTTTTAACAGTTTCCATTTTTCACATCATTACTTATTTCTACAGCACCATCAACTGCTACAGTATATAACGTTTTATCTACCCTCTGTTATGAATAAAACAGATTATTCTATCAGATGAGGTAGGTATGATTGTTTCCTTTTTAGAAAGGATACTTCCTAGAGAATTTTACTTTTTGGAAAACAGCAAGCTCACCTTTTACTACAAATGTATTAACTTCAGCTGGGAGGGTAATGTTGTGCTTAAAAATTGTAAATGCCAGAGAAACTATTTTAGTTATTTTGCAGTTGTTAAATAAATTCTTTTTTTTTGTAAAACAGTTGCCAGTCTCACCTATTACTACAAATGTATTAACTTCAGCTGGGAGGGTAATGTTGTGCTTAAAACATTGTAAATGCCAGAGAAACTATTTTAATTATTTTGCAATGGTTAAATAAATTCTGTGTGTTTGTTTGCATTAGTTAGGTCCTTCACATTTATTTACTTAACATTTGTTTACTGGGAAAGTCCAACATGGAATGAGCCAATTTTCAGTCTAGGCCCAGGGAGAAATTATCCAGACACATGTCTTTGTAATGTGGGAATAAACTGGAGCACCCAGAGGAAACCTACATGAATGCAGGGAGGACATGCAGACTCACAGAGAAGGTACCCCAGCTGAGAAATGAACCAGAAAACCTCTTGCTGTAAGGTGACAATGCAAACCGCTGCACCACTGCATTTTTCACATGGTATGCAGTCTGTCAAAAGAAGACATGTTTGCATGCATTCAATAAAGTGCATGCAGTAATTAATATGACACTGTAACGAAATAGTGCCATTATTGCCTTGCACATATACATTTACATACATGTGGGAGGGAGGGATGATTGCAGAGTGACTTGCCTGTAGATGTGACTATGGAATAACATAGAAGCCAATTATTACTATTACATAACTGAGTTACTGTAAGAATTACTGTAATGAGTCATTTACTGCTGTTCATGATTTATGAGAGCATGTGTGAGTAGCAAGTGATTGGATGAATGTACACATTATGGGATAGACTGGCATCCTATCCAGAATGGGATTGAATACCTTGTACCCACTGGCAGCCAGAAGAGGTTCTGACATCCTCTGACCCTGGAAGAGATATAGGAGGTTACTGGAAAATTAATGAATGGATGGATTAAGCCTGTATATTAGACATCAATTATTCAGTTATTTGTTTAATTTAATTTGGTGTTCTAAATTTATGCTGTTTCAATGGCTGGAAATTCTCACTTATCATGTACATATTCCCTTGTCTCTTGAAAAAAGCACATGAAGCTTATATGTCATATTGATTATTATTTGCATATTTCTTATATCATTTACAGTTGCTTTAATTTGATCTTTTGGTCCAATGTGCAAAACCTTTTACCTAATGAACAAATATTTGCACAATTACTGCAGAAATGTATATGAGCAATTTCGATCACCTGTGAATATGAAGTTCTAATTCCCAAGTCTTTACTCTGTTTAAGAGTTCAGTTGTTAAATTCACTTGTTCAATTGCTTGTTAATTACTGCATAAAGGTCAATGGCCATCCAGAACACAGGCTCCTCAATGAATGTATATACCTTGGGATTCTACCTGGTATCAATTTGTTTTTTGATATAAAACCACTGTTTTCCCAAAATATAAAGTAGCACATTTATCCTTATTAACTTTTAGTCCAGTTAATGACTGGCACTAAACACATCTAAATGTTGAAATGGTCAATTTCCTCTGTTGATGAAATAACACAACCTAGTTTAATATCATCCATATACTTGGCCATCCAAACATTAGATATGTTAAGAATAAAGGAAAATACCAGATTAAATGATACTGGACTTAGAATTGAGCCCTGGAAGAACCATTTGTTCACTTCAAGCCAACTAGATGTGAAATTTCCTATCCTTACTCCCTGTAATCGTCCACAAATCCAGTTATCCACCCAGCAAACAATGTATAGATTAACTCTGTGTTTAAGCATTAAGCCTTGGACAAATCCAAACAGACTACTACTATAGACATGCCCGTATCTAAGGCAGTTGTCACCAAGTCATAAAATTCAATTAAATTGGTGAATGTAGAACCTTTTTATGAAACCATGTTGAATGAGGTTCATTAAACATCGCTGAAGTTTTGATTAAGAAAGCAAAGTAGACACCTCTCAAATCTCTTCCCCACCAGTAAAGTAAGACTGATAAATCTATAATTACTTACATTGTCCGTTGGGCCTCCCTTATGAATTGGAATGATGTCCGCAAGTTTCCAACTTGTTATTTCCATTATTTTAGTTGCCATCAAGTTATTTTGATCTGACTACTTAAATAGCTTTAAGAATGCTTATTATACAATTTTAGCCATGAAATGCACAATATACATTTATTTATTTATTTGGTTAGTCCCTCTAGCTAGTAGACTTTTTTCAGAGGAGACCTGAGGTGGAAGTTGGCCAGGACAGAAGAACTTTCCCTACTCTTTTTGATAAGTGGCATGGGAATTAGAGCTATGACCAGCTTAAACAGATGGTGCCACAGTTTACTGTCTCAAGCAAAGGATCACCCCTTTAATGCTGCACTACAGTGTCAGCAATTTAGAAATTAATCCAAACACCTGCAATGGGAAAATAACCTACTGCCTTCTGATTGTCCAGCATCAAAGGTGAATGTGCCATCTACTGCTCTGACCAGTTATTTAACTGGCTTGGTAGGACTTGGTAAGACTATAAGCTGATGGCAGTGAAAATACAAAATGAGGATTCATAAATAGATACTCATCTGAAGTCAGATTCCTTATCCATTAGGCCACATGGCCTACAAGAAGTATCTCAACAAAGAAGCTTTATGTAACACTGATGCAGTCACTGTTTGAGGACAAAAAGATGCATTCATTTTCTTATTTCAGCTTAGGTAAAGATGTCACAGTTACAAGTATAAGTGCTTTCCTTATCAACATTGGGAATGAAAAATAAAACTGTAAATTCAAGTATATGAAGGAGGCAAAATTTAATGTACTTGATTTTAATCAGGTTTCTGATAATTACAATCCATATTCTTTTTCTCTAACAACTATAAATGTAAATCACATCTCAAGCTGAATTAGTAAAAATATGTTTCTAAATGATAATAATATGGTTATAGGGTTCATATGTAACAATGAGGTAATCAGTCTGCAGACCATTTCTAGCCTAGCCAAAAACCCTATCAAAAGGTTCTCTCTAACCTCAATGAAGGCAAGACAAGATTGACCAGATGAAAACCTGAAGCTGTCCATCCAATTATCTAGATTTACCTTGAAGGTGGCACAGCTGCTACTCTGCTTGACATGTAGTGGAGTTTGTTACAGAGATGAAATATAGTTGTGATATGAATCTCACACCAATGTGTCTTTATTTATCCGCAGATGAAGGTTTATTTCCTTTAATCAAGTATTTGAGGTGTCATTAGTTCTGTAAAGGAAGAAGAGGTCAAACAGGGTTGGATTTTTCATGCTTGAAAGGCTAGACACATATTTCCACAGAAGAGTCTGGAAGAGAATGAGTACCAGAGAAAAAGACTGACAGACTCTCCTGATAGCTAAGATTTTTTAGGCCACTGATTCTTTTAGTTATGAATCTCTAAGGTCTTCCAAGTTGTTTAGACAAATACATGCCAAATGTACATTATATTCAATAATGGGTCTGATAGGATATGAGTAAAGGGAAAATTAAGACTATTTTGGATTTGGTGGAGATGCCTTTGAAAATTAGACTGCAAGAAAAAAAGACTTTCCTAACTACTATAGAGACATCATGGACAAATGATAAGGAATTACCAACAACAGTATCTAGATCATCACAACATTGTCTGATTAGAGTGGTGCATTTCCTATATGGTAAGTGAAATTGTTCTGTTTACTAAAATTAACTATGCTACATTTTTTTTTACATTTAATTTGAGACCATTGTCCATGCACCAGTTGTTAACATGGTGTAATCCATGATGGAGCAACTGTAAGTCATTTGAAGATTAGTTAACAACACCCAATTTACACTTGTCTACTAATTTAGTTAACTGTAGGCCAGGGGTCCTGGCCTGAAGGTCTGAAAAATATATGTCAAATAGGAGAGGCCCCAAAGCTGAGCCCTGTGGTACATGACTGGTACATTTTTCACTTTCAGAAGTGGTACCTGCAACTCTAACCAGAGGTGTTCTGTCAGACAACCAGTTAGCTATCCACAGCACAATATAAGGATTTATATTCAGATTTACAGGTCTGTCAAAAATGCCTGCATGGGGAATAGTGTCAAAGGCCTTGACAAGGTCAAGATATGCTATGTGCACTGTATAACTACTATCCATTGCTTCAGTTACTTTTTCAAAGGAATTATGGACATGAACAGGTCATGCTGAAGAGATAGATACATCTCCCAGAGGCTGCTACTTCTCTGGAACAAGCTTCCAGTTCAAGTGAAACAGAGAACCTCCATGACCTTCTTCAAATGCAACTTAGGTCAATGGATGGGTGACTGCAAATTCAGTTTTGGGGAGATGCCCATGTCCTTCCTAGACAGAGAAAGTCAGTATTAACTACCATGGACCCTTACCACTGTGAACTTCACTCACCTAACTACTGAGAATTGGGGCAACTTGGGATAATGTGGCTAGGCTTGTAAGGCCTCTAGGGCTGTTAGCCTAGTAACCTTCTATGAACATATGATCCTTTGAATCTAAGTGGTAGGGCCTTCCTTTGACAAAGCCAAATTGATGAAGTTCCAGGGTTATGAGATTTTCATTGTCTAGATTAATGAAGTCTGAGATAATACGCTCTATAGCTTTACATATGAGACTAGTGAGACTAATGGGTCTATAATTATCAGGGCCCATGTTTGAGGCACCCTTGTGTAATGGCATTAACTGGCTGTTTTCAAGGCTTCAGGAATGTAACCAGTGGAGAGGCTTAGATTAACGAGGTTAAGTATGAGTTCAAAAAGACCATATTTGGCATAGATAATCATGTAGCCTCGTATGTTATCAGGGCCCATGTGTACAGTATTCTTATCTTTTGAAAGGGCTGTGAGAACTTGTTCCATAGTAATTAAAGGGGGTGGCTGGGATTGAGGCAACTGTGTAGATAGTTATAACTGTAGGTGTAGTAAAATTTGTGCTAAATTTCTTAGCTAGGATATTAACGATTTCCTTTGGGTCAGAGAGTGTTTTATTATTGTGGACTAGCTCTGAACATTGCTGTGTGTTAGTTCTTAACTTCTTGACAATGTTAAATAAAGATGCAGAGTTATTTTTAATTTTAGTGACTAGTTTAAGTTCCTACTCAGATTTCAGCTTTCTAATAGTTCTTTAAGCTCCTTGTAGGTTTGCTTAAGTGTGTTATTAAGGTACGTAGAATGAGACATCTTATAAGCATTAAGACGTTTGTTTCTCTTCTTTCATAATTTATTTATATGGGTATTCCACCACTGGGGTTGATTTTAAATTTCTCATATTTGGTGACGATAGGGACTTCCTTATCAATACAACTATTTAAATGGGAATAGAAGTCAGAGGCATAGGTAGCAGCTTTAGCAGTGGGATGCTTCAGAGGAAAATTGCAATAGAATGTTTTTGTGTAATCAAGTAACTGAAGAAGTTTTGCTTTTGTGCAGTCCCTAGTCACATATCTATTTGCAGGGGAAGTATCATCAGTTTTAAAGGAAAAGGTCACTAAATTAAGGCAAATTTAAAAATGCATGATGATACATATGGAATTGTGTAATAAGTGACCATATTCATGAGTATGGTTAACTACCTGTAAAACAGAGTTAGCATTTATAATGTCACATAAGCTCTGGGCATGCTGACCACTGAAAGTGTAGGTGAGCCAGCTTACTGATGGATAATTGAAGTCCTCTAGTAGAAAGGTTTTAGGTTTAATGGCAATCATAAATCCAAAAATACTTCTCAAGATCAACCACGACAGCAAGCAGAAGTAAAAAAAAACAGTTTTATTTAAAAGGTGAGCACTTTCATGCCCAACTGAGGGCTTCTTCAGACCAATATAAAGCAATTAAAACCAACAGCTCTTATATAGTCAATACATCAAATAAAATCAGTCACATGTTTAATTACCACTGAAGCTATTTGAATAAATAATTGGTTTTAAAAGTACATAACCATTTAACCCTAGATGTACATCTGCTTGAAATCTAACAATCCATCCAGTCTCATGCTGTTCTCTAATGTTCTTAATGCCCCCTAAATGTTCCCCAAAATGTAAACACTCTAATACTCTAAACTTAAACTTATGTAGATCCCCTTCTTCATATACGTATTTTGCTAGGGCATTCCTATTATCTCTATTTCTTATAGCCAATAGATGTTCTCTGACTCTGTCCTTTAGCATCCTGTTGGTTTTTCCTATGTAAAAACATGTACATGCTGAACAGCAAGCTATATAAACCACATTTACAGTGGAACAATCAGCATTAACCTTAAACTCAAACGCTTGTTTGATGGTGGGATGTACACACCTCCTATTGCTGTCTGTATGCTGACAAAAATTACAATCACCACAAAGTATTATTCCTCCTCATATCTGTCTTTCATGTGAGATAGATGTTCAGATGTCTGGCATATGGGAATCTGTATTCTCACCAAAGGCTGATGCACTGCAGATCTGATCCTAGGATGCCACTGAAGTCCTTGTAGTGCATGGAGTCAGTCAGAACTTAGATAGAAAGGTATTTGTGTTTTTTTCATATGCTGTAGACTATTTGTGTCTTCTGTAAATTATGCATAAAAGCACTGCCAACAGCTCAATATTGGTAGTTATTTAAAGTCAGTAAGGCTCTACCCCTACAGAAGCTGGTCAACAAAATTAAGACTGTGCCCATGTAGTAGGTGGCCAATTAGAACTAGCCTTTCTGATCCTTTAATGGAACCCAAACTCAGGTAGCTGGCCCATGGAAACTTCTGTTTTCTCCAAAAGCAGTTACTTTGCTGACCCTGTCCTAACACATTGGGTACGTCCTTGCAGTTCATTGAATGGGTCAGAACTGATATGGAAAAGGGTTTGCCCTTCAGTGTACTATTCTGGTGTCTTCTCTGAATTTTAAATTAGAGCACTCTTAGAAGCTCAGCAGTTACGAATGCAGCACTAAGCAAACCCCCTGTTACATAAAGTCTGTAAGGCAATAAAAATCAAGCTTATCCCCTCACCAGAACTGACCCATCGAAATCAGGAACTCTGATCCATCAGTGGAACAAGCTTAGGTGGCTAGCATTCTGCCAGAATCCAGATGAAAAAAGACTTTGTGACCTTCTCCTTCTCTGTAATCTTCTGGTACCTTCTTTTGATTGTGTATTAGAGTGCTGTCAACAGCTCAGCAATGTAAAGTGCCAAGCTGAACACCCTCCAGTTGCTTACACACACACATGCACACATGGACACACACACGCATACACACACACACACACACACACACACACACACACACACACACACACACACACACACACACACAGAAAACCATGCAAATCAAAATCAAGCTGAGACCACCACAAAATTCAAAAAAATCAAAATTAGGAACCTGCATTCTCCTCAGAGATTTATACACTGCAGATCTGGACCTAGAAACCACTGAAGTCCTTGCAGTGAATTGAATCAGTCAGATGCCAGCTGGGACAGGGCTTTGTAGTCTACTCTTTCTCCATCTCTGTAGATTCCTGTTGTCTTCTCTGTGTTACATGTTACAGACATGTTAGCAGCTTAGCACTGAAGACTGATATCTGACTGTGACCATGGCACAGCAGGATAGTGAGCTGTCCCAGGATGATGAGATCTGGTCCCAGCAGATGTGAGTTTGATTGCTTTATTACATGCTGGGCTGATGATGCCATAGTTTCTGTCATCAGTGCAGAATCTGCTGTAACCTCTCAGTCTGTGTTTGAATATGTTAGTGGGACAGTAGTGTAAAGGATGCAATTGCTGGTCACAGCTGCTTGTAGTAGGTATATTATATATGGGTGGGGAATAGGGATCCGCATGTGGCTATATGGGGTCTGCAGACTCAACAATTCTTGCTCATAGTGCATAGGGACCAGTATAAACAGAATGAAGAGGCAGGGTGCAGCAGATGGTCAAAGCCTATATTGTAGTAGTTCTGCATCTGATTTTAAATATGCTGACATGCACCTGTGTCACCTACATCTGAACATGCTGTGTTTTCACTGGTGGCACCTGCTATTGTTGCTAGTCACGGTTGTTGGATGCCTTGCTAATCTGTAATGCTTGAGCCAAAATGTACAGGATCAGCCTACAATGGTACTGCAATATGACCACCACAAACTACAATGTTTTCTGATCAACTATTATGTGGGGGCAAGAGCTGGAAGCTAGAAGGAGACATCATGATGCTACTGTTCTCTAACAGTACTACTGGCAAACCAGTAACCTTATAAGGTTGTACCATGGGGTTCTTGCACTGAACAATACTGTCCATTAGCCAGTGTAGTTACAGGCAGCAACAGTAGCAGCAGCAACTTAGAGGTGCTGTGACATCAATGCCCCTCAACATTCTCACCATGGTAATGCAGGGCCATGGGGGATCACCATCTCAAGGTAGACCATCATCCACTGTATATAGGTTGAGGGCTGCATTCACTCACACTGCATATCCTAGTAGGATGGGGTAGGGATGGTTACCCTTTGCTAGCATACACCTAGAAGCACAGAAAAGGCAGAGCACAATTGACCCACTAGCCTGAGACCTTGGTCAGTGTGATAGAGAGCAATGATCCTACTAATGTTGTTTGGTTCAGGCTGTAGGAAACCTCTCTCTATTCTCTACTTTTCTGCTAGTTTATTTTATTGATTATTTAATTAGTTTATGTTGTACCACATCACAGTTTCGTAAAATCTGGTGAAGTTTGACAATTTAAATTTTAAAACATTATGCTTAGGGGCAATACTTTATTGTAATCTGACCATTTGCTTTAAGGAACAAAATGCTTAACTAGTTCTGTTCTAATTTCACTTTTCATCTCAGAACTCGTAAGTGCTACTTCTAGTCATGTAAAGTCTCCTCTTGTGTGCATTACCTCATTAAAATGCTCACTTAACAAGAGTCTGCATCATGCATTTTAATTAGGGCTTGTGGCTGTCATCAAATATTCTAGCAATTACCAGTGAGACAGAACATGACTTCAGTTGTTTCAGAGGCAGTTAGGGCGCAGTGGTGTGTATGGAAATGGTGAGAAGGTCTCACCTAGAAAAAAGCATGATTAAACTTTTCATATTCACTAGAGCAAGTAAGCCTTTCTTTTAAATTGTCTCCATTACCCATTTATTTCAGGGAATTTCTGCTACTGAACACTGTCAGGCAGGTTACTTTTTTATTGCCTGTTGCAGTTGATATTGAGAATGCATATTAAATATTTCAGCAGATGTTAAAATGTTAATGGAGTTTCTTTGAATATTTTCATTTAATCTACAGTTACAAAAAGCTGAAAGATAAGTGGAATGAGAGAGAGAGAAGCAGATGTATTTACAAGAAAATCGAAAGATAGCCAAAAAAAAAAAAACAGAAACAGCGATGCCAGACTAATGTCTTGATATAGAAACTGCCTGGAATGAAAAAAGGCAATGTTTTCTATAGACTATAAAATTATTAACAGGCAAATCATCTATTTATAGTTAGTCTTTAGTGTAAAACATATAAAACATATAAAGGTTAAGATAAAAGTGTGTCATATAGCACTGATCTTTTGTGGTTTTTGCTTCAGCGCTGTAGTGGAAAGAAAATTCATACCAAGCCAACAGGGTGCTGTCTGTCCATCTGAGATAAGGGGTCGCAGTGTCTTTGGTATGGATCTTCCCAAACAAATTCATCTTTCTTAGGTTATTATATAATTTCCATCTGGAAACAATTTATATCAGAATCACTGCATATGCTGCAGTATTTATGATAAGTGTTTGAAGTTTAATATTGTTATTTCGAAGAAATTCTGCATGGCTCATGAATACTTTTTCACCTAAAACTCTTTTTTTCTGTAGTCAGTTACAGGTTATACCAAATTAAATGAACTTGTGGATAAAATGGAAACTGGTACAATAACATTTTATAAACTGAGAAAACAAGAATTAAAGGATGAAGAATGTGTATGAAAAATGTTACTGTTTTTTTTCATATGCACATTTCATGGTATAATGGCTGATCCTGTATTGTCCCCCCCATCCTCAAATGATGGGGTTATCCACCCTTGTGGCTGATCCAAGCTGACATATTTTCCATTTCAAAGCTTTCCAACACTTGAATTCTTCCTCTTTCCCACAATGTACTGCATCCCTCCTGTCCCTTGATCATGTTTGCCATCATTTCACAACAGATATAATCATTCATTGCTACAGTTTCAAAAAGATAAGAGTATTTTTCTTGTCTTTTCACCATTTTCTGTCTATAAAACTCACATATATAACATATGTATATATATATATATATATATATATATATATATATATATATATATATATATATATATATTATATATATATATATATATGGTTCTACCTGAACCGTCGACAGTATATCAGGTAGAACCATATATATATATATATATATATATATATATATAATATATATATATGTATGTATATATAAATATATATGTGTATGTATGTATCTATCTATCTATCTATCTATATATATATATATATATTCATGTATATATATATATATATATATATATATATATATATATATATATTATATATATATATATCAATGAAAAACAAACTGAAAATATGCCTCTGTACAAGTGAAGATTCACAGTTAAATATGCAAAAAGCAATTGTAATGTGTTGCAATAAATTCCAAAAGCTGCCAAGTGGTGAATCCCAAAGAAAACCTTTTATTGACACAAATACAGGTTTAAGCGCTTTAGGCCATAAAAATGGCCTTCATCAGAAATACCCATAATTCCAATGGCAAATACTTAAATACCCTTCGGTAACAAAAAATTGCTATTCAATTAACCGATCAATATATTATATACAAGTAACATAAATAACAAACTAAAAACACTACTATAAGACACTTACAAAAACTGCAGTTCTTCTTGCATTTATTATATTTTGCTTTTCTACATAAAACAATTTTATAATTCACCCCACTATTAAGACCAGGTTTGTCATAAGCATTGAGCAGAATCTGCCATTTAAGCTCTTTGTATTCAAGCTCTCCTTCTTTGTCCCCATTGAAATCAGGAGAAACATAATAGTCTATGACTGAAAAAAAAACTTTGAACATTTGGGACTTTCTAATGTATGTTTAAACAATGCATTATTGTAATCTTTCTTTTTATTCCATAATAATGTTCATAAATTCTCCTTCTCATTGATCTGTTGGTTTTTCCTATGTAGAAGGAATTATATGCTAGGCACTTTGCCATGTATACCACAAATTCTGAACTGCATGTAAACCTACCTGGCACTGTAAGAGTTTTTTCATAGGTGCTTACTTTTACATAGGGTCCCTCTGCTATAAATCTGCACTCTTTGCAGTCTAAACACTTATACATACCCTTAACTCTACTATTACTGGGTGCATGTTTATTTTCTAGAATCTCTTTGAAATTCCTAGCTCTTGTATTAATGTATAGGGGTTCTTCTCCTACTGCAGCCTTAACTTCTTTATTTGCTATTAAAATTCTTCAGTTATTATTAATAATTCCTTTGATAGCTTTGCTGTCTACTGTGAAGATTAAAGGCATGGCTGCTTGCCAATTCATATGCTGCTTTGCCCTTTCTTCTCCTTCCCTAGTCTCTTTTCTTGCACCTTCTAATAAATTACTAACTATCTTACTGGGATATCCCATGTGCTTAAACCTCTCAAGTAATTCTCTCACAGATCTGTCTATTTTGCTAGCATCACTTGTGAGTCACTCTGCCCTAATTAGCTGCCCCTTCACTATATTATGTTTGATGTAAGTAGGATGCATGCTAGTGTAATGAAGTAAGCTATTACTAGCCACATTCATGGAACTTAGAACTGTACTTAAGGTCTGTTGTTTTTGTTCCTTAATGATGTCTAAATCTAAATAACTAATCCTAAAGAAATTATATTCCAATGAAAATTTTAAAAAACTTGTGCTGTCATTCATTTCTTTAACAAAATCCTTTAAATTACCTTCTGTGCCCCTCCACAAAAAAAAAAAAAAAAAAAAAAAATTCAATAAATCTGTAATAACATAAAAGATTATTGTACCCTGCTATGTGGGGCAAGAACTTGGTCTCCCAATAAGCCATAACTAAATTGGCATAATTGGGTGCCATCCTTGCCCCCATAGCTACCCCCCTTGTCTGTAAAAAAAAGTTCATTTTCAAAAGTGAAAAAATTGCAAGACAGAATGTGTTCTATGCTTTCCAAAATAAACTTACGTTCCCCTACTTCAAATTGCTGACTTTCAGCTAACATATAACCTACCCATTCCAAACATTTTTCATGGGGGATGCAGGTGTACAAGGATTGGACATCTATTGTAACTAATATGTCATCTTTGTCTGTCTCTAAATTTCCTTATTTTATCCAAAAAATATTTTGAGTCTCTAATAAATGACTTGGTTCCTTGTACCAACCTTAATAGGGCCCTGTCAACAAATTTAGATAGGGGTTCTAACTTGGATGCCCTGGCTGCAACAATTTGTCTATATGGTGGATTCTGCTCATTTTTATGCACTTTGGGTATTCCAAAAAATACCCAACTTTGGTTTGTTCACCTGAAAAACCATAATCTCTGAAATAACCCCTTTATCCAGTTGATCCACCAACCATGCATCAATATATTTATATGCTTTGTTTATTTCCAATGTTGTCACTTTTTTGCATGAATGCACATCCTTTAAAAGCTCATATATACCATTGAAATAATCAACTGTATTTAACACCACCATAGACCCCCCCCCTTGTCTGCTCTCATGATTCTGATGGAAGAATCACTTTTTAATGCTTGAAAACTTTCTCTTCACTTCTTAGTTAAATTGTGATACTTTCCTTTACTTTTTTGTTTCAACAAACATCTAATTTCTACTTCACAAATATCGTCAAAGGCTTTAAAAGTAGCATGAAGCGGTGGGTTAAGGACACTTGGTACTTTAAAGTCACTCTTTACATATTCCTGTTCTTGACCAAATAACAGCTTTAAATTTAACTTGCATGTGAAATCTTTCAAGTCTATGATGGTATTAACTACATCAGACCTCCTTGATAGAATAAACTAAAAACCTTTACTTAAAACTTGTTTGTCATGTATTGTTAACTGTTTGTTTGACAAATTGAATATTTTAAATGCCTTAGGCATTACCTGGGTTGCCTGTTTGACTGGCAGTTGTGCCCTCTCTGGAAAAGTGGATAAATCCCTGCCTGGTTCGACGTTTCTACCAGCATTGACCAGTCTGCTGGACTGTTTCTGCCTCTTCACTCTGGTGTTGGTCTTATACATCTGCTGGCTTCTCCCTGTAGTTGATTTTGCTTGCATCTCCACTCTTCTAGTCTCTTGGAGTGTCTGGGAGATAAAACATTACCATTTCCCTGCTGTTGTTGTCGAATATCATCTTGACTTCACTATCAATGAATACTTGCCCCACAGACTGTTCAACAGTTACTTGTGTTGAGGTCTTTCCTCTGAAAGCCTCTTCCACTTCCTGTCTAGCATTTAATGTCGTACTGCCACCATTCTCATTATATGTAATGCGATCTCTATTGATTTTCTTCTCTTTTTTTAAGTTTTAAAAAAGAACTTAACTTTTCTATCTTATCTTGCATTTTATTCATAAAATCTTGAATTTCTTGAACTGAAGCTGCCAAAGTTAATTTGTTCAGTAAATCTTCTATTCACTTGCACAGTTTCCTTTCTTCTTCTTCCTGATGTTCCTTAAGAAGCTCTACTAACTTTAAGGTGGTTTCTTCACATACCTGTTTCCATTTATTTAAAAAAGTTGAACCAAATATGCTACTTGGTTTGTTGTTGAGGCTACTTGGTTTGTTGTTGACTTTTAAGCCTTTCGGCACTCTTTGCACTTCCAAACAAACTTAAAATAGGCAAAATCCCATTGCAAGCATTTATGCTTATTTAGTGACGATTCCAAGTCTTTAAATAGCCAGTCTTTGTTCAAATAGACCCTTGGCATGCCCTCTGGAACCGAAAAGACTTCTGCCTCTTCTGTTGGATTGATAACTGGTGCGGTCATGATATTTTTGACCGATTCTCTTCATTTATTGCTGTTTCTATTGTTGCTTGGTTTATAATGCAATTCAATTTCTTCTTGCCTTGCCAAGTCTGGAGTATCCATAGGATATGGATGTATAGTGAGATCAAAAGTCTCTTCCCCCTCTTCCTCTCCATTGGCAGCAAGGTGAAGCATGTCTCAGTAACATTTAGCACAAATGAAAAACAAACTGAAAATATGCCTCTGTACAAGTGAAGATTCACAGTTAAATATACAAAAAGCACTTGCAAGGTGTTGTAATAAATTCCAAAAGCTGCCAAGTGTGAATCCCAAAGAAAACTTCCTTTTATTGACACAAACACAGGCTTAAGCACTTTTGGCCATGAAAATGGCCTTCATCAGAAACACCCATAATCCCAATGGCAAACACTTAAATACCCTTCAGTAACAAAATTTACTATTCAATTAACCAATTAATATATTTTATACAAGTAACATAAATAAACTAAAACACTACTATAAGACACTTATAAAACTGCAATGCTATTTGCATTTATTATATTTTGCTTTTCTACGTAAAACAACTTTATAATTCACCCGACTATTAAGACCAGGTTTGTTATAAGCATTGAGCAGAATCTGCCATTTAAGCTCTTTGCATTCAAGCTCTCCTTCTTTGCCCCCATTGAAATCAGGAGAAACATAGTCTATTACTGAAAAAAAAAACTTTGAACACTTGGGACTTTCTAATGTATGTTTAAACAATGCATTAGTCTATTCTTTCTTTTATATTCCATAATAATGTTCATAAATTCTCCTTCTCAGTGATCTATTGGTTTTTCCTGTGTAGAAAGAATTACATGCTAGACACTTTGGCATGCATACTACAAATTCTGAACTGCATGTAAACCTACCTGGCACTGTAATGGTTTTTTCATAGGTACTTATTTCTACATAGGGTCCCTCTGCTATAAATCTGCACTCTTTGCAGTATAAACACTTATACATACCCTTAACTCTACTATTAATGGGTGCATGTTTATTTTCTAGAATCTCTATGAAATTCCTAGCCATTTAATTAATGTATATGGGTTCTTCTCCCACTGCAGCCTTAACTTCTTTATTTGCTATTAAAATTTTCCAGTTATTATTAATAATTCCTTTGATAGCTTCACTGTCCACTGTGAAGATTAAGGGCATGGCTGCTTATTAATTCTTATCCTGCTTTGCCCTTTCTTCTCCTTCCCTAGTCTCTTTTCTTGCACCTTCCAATAAATTACTAACTATCTTACTGGGATATCCCCTGTGCTTAAACCTCTCATGTAATTCTCTCACAGATCTGTCTAATTTGCTAGCATCACTTGTGAGTCTCTCTACCCTAATTAGCTGCCCCTTCACTATATTATGTTTGATGTAAGTAGGATGCATGCTAGTGTAATGAAGTAAGCTATTACTAGTCACATTCTTGTAACTTAGAACTGTACTTAAGGTCTGTTGTCTTTGTTCCTTAATGATGTCTAAATCTAAATAACTAATCCTAAAGAAATTATATTCCAATGAAAATGCAAAAAAAAATGTGTGCTGTCATTCATTTCTTTAACAAAATCTTTTAAATGTCCTTCTGTGCCCCTCCACACAAAAAAAAAAACAAATCATCAATAAATCTGTAATAACATAAAAGATTATTGTACCCTGCTATGTGGTGCAAGAAATTGGTCTCCCAATAAGCCATAACTAAATTGGTGTATATGGGTGTCATCCTTGCCACCATAGCTACCCCCCTTGTCTGTAAAAAAAATTAATTTTCAAAAGTGAAAAAAATTGTAAGACAGAATGTGTTCTATGCATTCCAAAATAAACTTACTTTCCCCTACTTCAAATTGCTGACTTTCAACTAACATATAACCTACCCATTCCAAACCTTTTTCATGGGGGATGCAGGTGTACAAGGATTGCACATCTATTGTAACTAATATGCCATCTTTGTCTATCTCTAAATTTTTTATTTTATCCAGAAAATATTTTGAGTCTCTAATAAATGACTTGGTTCCTTGTACCAACCATAATAGGGCCCTGTCAACAAATTTAGATAGGGGCTCTAACTTGAATGTTCTGGCTGCAACAATTGGTCTGTATGGTGCTCATTTTCATGCACTTTGGGTATTCCAAAGAAATACCCAACCTTGGGTTTGTTCACCTGAAAAAAAATCAAACATAATCTCTGAAATAACACCTTTATCCAGTTGATCCACCAACCATGCATCAATATATTTATATGCTTTGTTTATTTTCAACTTTGTCACTTTTTTGTATGAATGTGCATCCTTTAAAAACTCATATATACCATTGAAATAATCAACTGTACTTACCACCACCATAGACCACCCCCTTGTTTGCTCTCATGATTCTGATGGAAGAATCACTTTTTAAGGCTTCAAAACTTTCTCTTCGCTTCTTAGTTAAATTGTGATACTTTCCTTTACTTTTTTGTTGCAACAAACTTCTAATTTTTATGTCACAAATATTTTCAAAGGCTTTAATAGCAGCATGAAGTGGTGGGTTAAACACACTTTGTACTTTAAAGTCACTCTTTACATATTCCTGTTCTTGACCAAATAACAGTTTTAAGTGTAACTTCCATGTGAAATCTTTCAAGTCTATAATGGTATTAACTATATCAGACCTCCTCGATAAAATAAACAACAGACCTTTACTTAAAACTTGTTTTTTATGTATTGTTAGCTGTTTATTCGACAAATTGAATATTTTAAATGTCTTAGGCATTACCTGGGTTGCCTGTTTGACTGCTGGTCATTCTCTCTCTGGAAAAGTGGATAAATCCCTGCCTCGTTCGACGTTTCCACCAGGATTGACCAGGTTCTATCTGCTGGACTGTTTCTGCCTCTCCGCTCTGGTGTTGGTCTTATATGTCTGCTGGCTTCTCCCTGTAGTTGATTTTGCTTGCATCTCCACTCTTCTATTCTCTTGGAGTATCTGGGAGATAAAAAACAACCATTTCCCTGCTGCTGTTGTCGATTATCATCTTGCACTTTACTATCACTGAATGCTTGCCCCACAGACTGTTCAACAGTTACTTGTGTTGAGGTATTTCCTCTGAAAGCCTCTTCCACTTCCTGTCTAACATGTAAGGTCATACTGTCTGCATTCTCATTATATGTCATGTGATCTCGATTGATTTTCTTCTCTTTTTTAAGTTTTAAAAAATAATTTAACTTTTCTATCTTATCTTGCATTTTATTCATAAAATTGTGAATTTCTTGAACTGAAACTGCCAAAGTTAATTTGTTCAGTAAACCTATCCATTTGCCCAGTTTCTTTTCTTCTTCTTCCTGGTGTTCCTTAAGAAGCTCTACTAACTTTAAGCCGGTTTCTTCACATACCTGGTTCCATTTATTTAAAAATGTTGAACCAAATATGCCACTTGGTTTGTTGTTGACTTTTAAGCCTTTCAGCACTCTTTGCACTTCCAAACAAAACTTAAAATAGGCAAGGTCACATTGAAAGCATTTATGCTTATTCAGTGACGATTCCAAGTCTTTAAATAGCCAGTCTTTGTTCAAATAGACCCTTGGCATGCCCTCTGGAACCGATAAGACTTCTGCCTCATCTGCTGGATTGATAACTGGTGCGGTCATGATATTTTTGACCAATTCTCTTCATTTATTGCTGTTTCCATTGTTGCTTGGTTTATAAGGCAATTCAATTTCTTCTTGCCTTGCCAAGTCTGGAGTATCCATAGGATATGGATGTATAGTGAGATCAAAAGTCTCTTCCCCCTCTTCCTCTCCATTGGCAGTAAGGTGAAGCATGTCTCAGTAAAATATAGCATAAATGAAAAACAAACTGAAAATATGCCTCTGTACAAGTGAAGATTCACAGTTAAATATACAAAAAGCACTTTCAATGTGTTGCAATAAATTCCAAAAGCTGCCAAGTGTGAATTCCAAAGAAAACTTCCTTTTAGTAACACAAATACAGGCTTAAGTACTTTCGGCCATGAAAATGGCCTTCATCAGAAACACCCATAATCCCAATAGCAAACACTTAAATACCCTTCATTAACAAAAAATTACTATTCAATTAACCAATTAATATATTTTATACAAGTAACATAAATAACAAACTAAAAACACTACTATACAACCCTTATAAAAACTGCAATTCTACTTGCATGTATTATATTTTACTTTTCTATGTAAAATAACTTTACAATTCACCCACTATTAAGTCCAGGTTTGTTATAAACATTGAGCAGAATCTGGCATTTAAGCTTTTTGTATTCAAGCTCTCCTTCTTTGTCCCCCATTGAAACCAGGAGAAGCATAGTCTATTATTGAAAACAAAAACTGTGAACACTTGGAACTTTCTAATGTATGTTTAAACAATGCATTATTGTATTCTTTCATTTTTATTCCATAATAATGTTAATAGATTCTCCTTCTCATTGATCTGTTGGTTTTTCCTATCTAGAAGGAATTACATGCTAGGCACTTTGCCATGTATACCACAAATTCTGAACTGCATGTAAGCCTACCTGGCACTGTAATGTTTTTTTTCATATGTACTTACCTCTACATAGGGACCCTCTGCTATAAATCTGCAGTCTTTGCAGTCTAAACACTTATACATACCCTTAACTCTACTATTACTGGGTTCATGTTTATTTTCTAGAATATCTTTGTGTGTATATGTATATGTATATATATATATATATATATATATATATATATATATATATACAGATATGTAGATATACAGATACAGCTAGGTATACCACATTTAATCTAAATCAGCCAACATCAACTGTAATAGCATCGAGTGCAAAAGGTCAAAACAAAGTAACAAGCACAGCCAAGAAATTGCTTTGGTGCATGCAAAATCTAACTTCTAAAAAAACAAACCCAAAAATTGTTTTTTTGCAAAGGGGCAAGCCCTCTGCAATCCCCCCTCCCCACTAATTATATATACTAACGCTAAGACTGTACAAATAGCAATAAGGGCAAATTTACCAATCCCTGTATTTGTGCGATCTTACACACCTGTCAACTGCCTAGCTGATCATTCATAGATTCATAGTCTACTAAACTGCTGTTGACCTAACACACACACAATATAATCAGTGTCAGATATATATATATATATATATATATATATATATATATATATATATATATATATATGTATATATATATATATATATATATATATATATATATATATATATATATATATATATATATATATATATATATATATATATATATATATATATATATACACACATACATACACATAGAGCTATATAATATGGTTGAACTGCCATGTGATTGAATACCAAAAGATCAAAGTCCGGAACATCGAACCAACTTGTCACCTGCAAGTCAGTAACACAAACTACAGTATTTTTGTTAGGGGGTCAAACACTCCTGCAGCCCCAACAGCCCCTACATATTACATATACCAACTCTGAGATCGTTCCACACTGAGGAAAGGGAAACATTCGGTCCCAAAAAATACTGGCTTTCAGATGCAAGCTAGTTCGATCTTATGACATTCAATCATATGGCAATTTAACCATATGATAGATACATACACATGCATTTATATATATGTAAATATATATATATATATATATATATATATATATATATATATATATATAGGTTCATAGGTGTGTACTAGGCTAATGGCCCTAGAGCCTTTACAACCCTAGCCCATAGGATTACCCTGGCATCGTGCCATCCAACCTTAGTTCCCAGTGCCTCTGTCGAGT
This sequence comes from Protopterus annectens, assembly GCF_019279795.1. NCBI lineage: Eukaryota > Metazoa > Chordata > Ceratodontiformes > Protopteridae > Protopterus > Protopterus annectens. Next base: position 270,093,856 of record NC_056733.1, read on the forward strand.
AAAGCTACTTGAGTGATCCCTGGGGTGAATTTTCTATTTCCTATCCACTCATCAAGATTTCTGTTGAAGAGGGCCAGTGAGGTGCTCTGCTTGACATGTATGGGAAGTCTATTCCATAGCATGCGCAGTCTCTGGGTGATGAACCTGTCCCTCCAGCATGTTCTGTTGATTGTGGTAATGAGGTTGAGGTCAGTGGTGCGTGTGGTATGGAGGGATTGGGATTTCTTTAGATATAGCATTATTAACAGAGCTAGGTCAGACATGGCTTTGTAAGTCAAGCAGAGATTACCTTTAAGTTGGCGGTATGAGACAAAGAACAGTTAGAGTTTTTTGAGTCTGTCCATATAGGACAAATGTTTAAGGCCTAGCATCCTCTTTGTGAGGTACTTTTGTGGCCTCTCCAGTTGTTGCAGGTGTCTAGTGAGGCACATGCCAAATGGAGCATTGTACTCGATGATTGGCCTAATAAGGGAAGAGTAGAGGGAGACAATGACCTCTTTCTTCCTGGATGCAAAACCCTTAGTAATGAGATGTGCCTCATAGAAGGACTTTCTGACCACAGTGGCAATGCAGTGGTCAAAGGAGAAGTTGCTATCAACCTGTGTTCCCAGATCTCTTATAATGCCTTCAGTGTTCAGTGAACTACCATCAATGTGGTAATTCATGGGAACCATGTTTTTCCCAAAGTGGATGACAACACATTTTTTGGCATTGAGCTTAAGGCCATGGTTCTGACACTAATTGTTGGTCTCAGTGAGGCCTTTCTGTAGGATGTCAATATCATTTGGGGAGTTAATAATAGCTCCCAACTTCAATTGTCTGTGAACTTTGTCAGCCAGAGTCCACTCATGTTGGTCTGGACTTCAGAGAAGTAAAAATCAAACAGGAGAGAACCCAGAAACAAACCCTGTGGGACTCCACTCATGACTGGTCGGCAGTCTGACTTGGAGTCATCTACTTTAACACTGTTGGTTCTACCTGTGAGCCAATTTGCAACCCACCTAGTGATAAAGGGGTTGATGCCTAGCTTAGTGAGTTTTTCTATGATTCCTGAGTGAGGAATGGTATCATAGGCCTTGGTCAGATCAAGGTAGGCTGTATGAACCACTTTGCCTTCATCCACAGCTCTGGTGACTGATTCAAAAAAGTCAACCAAGTTGAGCAGGCATGATCTACCCTTCACAAAACCATAATGTGTGGGATCCAGAGTTTGGAGATTCCCTATACCCTTGTTTATTAGGTCCATGATGATGCATTCCATAGCTTTGCATATCAGACTCATCAGGCTAATGGGACGATAGTTCCCAGGGTCTGTAGTTGCTCTTCCTTTGTGGAGAGGGATGACTGTAGTAGTGCGCCATTCGGTAGGGACAAAGCCTGACGTACTTCCTGGGAAAAGGGTGTAAAAAAAAAAAAAGGTGAGGCTGTAGTTGAACTGGGCACACAGGTGAGGTGCCAGTTCACTCTGTAGTTCATGTAGAACACAGCTAGGGATATTATCAGGTCCCATAGAAGCTGTATTCCTGGCCTTGGACAGTGTTGTTTTAACCTGTGCAGTAGTAATACTGGGTGCCTGGCAATCTACTGGTATTGTGACTGGTCCCTTGGGGGGAGGGGTAAAGCTGGCACTGAATCTGTCAGCCAGTAATATTGGCAATATATGTTGGCTCGGTATAGCAGGTACCATTGTGCAGTAGCTGAGAGCAAATCTGGGTATTGCTGTGGAAATTCTTTATATAACTATAGAAGGCCTTGTGGTTGTCTGTACTATCTGCTGCAATTCTGTTTTCATAGCTAGCTTTAGAGGATTTGATGAGGGATTTCAACATTTTGTTGAGGCTGATAAGGGAGTTTTTCCAGTCTTTGGACTTCACCTTATTCCGCATCAGATTCCTCCTTCTGTTGTAGAGTTTGTTTATAGCAGGGGACCACCAGATTGGCTTCCTTTTTTTGGAGGAGAGCATCTTGGTTCTATTGGATATGGCGAGATCTATGCATTTGTATACATGTTCATACAGTGCATTGGTGTATGATTTGCCGGTCATGCAACTGATGGGTGCCATGAAGTTAGCCACCTCTTTTTTTTAGAAGCCGAACATTAGCTTTGGAGAAGTTCTTCATGGTGGTTATCTTTGCAGGGGTGGTGGGAGGATTGTGGATTTCCAAGGTGATTAGTTTGTGGTTGGATCTAACCAGGGAGGAGTTGACTATTGGTGTACAGCAATAGTCACCCATGTTAGTAATGACCAGGTTAAGGATGTTGCTACCTCTAGTGGGGGTAAGAAGGAGCTGGTCCACGGCATTGGAATTAATGAATTCCAGGAAACATTGGGCAAGTGTATTGGTACATGAGTAGTTCTCGCAGTTAATGGAGGGATAGTTGAAATTGCCCAGTATGAGAGTCTTAGATTGGACCCTAATATTCTCCAAGGTGCTTAGGAATGTGGAGTGTGAGTCTTGGGACATGGTTGGGGACCTATAGCAGGCTATGACCTGAATCACTGCCTTACCCAATGTTAGCTGTACCTGAAGTATCTTAGATGTGTTATGTTGGGCTACCAGTCTGGAGGTGTGTGCATCCTTTACGAATATGGAAACACCAACGGCTTTGGAGCTTCAGTCCAAGTTCTGGGGCCAAAAGGTGTGGAATGAGTTATAGCCTGGTAGTGCAGGGGTGCTTTCTGCTGCTTTGAACCAGGTCTCTGTTATGGCACAAATGTCGATGTTCTCCATTTTAAGGAGTGCTTTGAGTGACTGCATTTTGAGATTTATGCTTCTAGCATTGAGCAGCATGGCCTTCAGACTGCTTTTGTTTGTAGCTGTTACAGTGGTAATTTGGTCTTTGGAACACCGCCTAAAAAAGGCACTATAGGGGTAGCAAGAGCCTTGGCCAGTATCCGGAAGTCCAGGGCTGACAGATGCAGGCCATCTCTGGCAAAGCATCAGGGTATGTCAATCATGTCATCCCAGGCATGCAGATACTGGATCCCCCTAGAATGACACCAGAAACTTAGCCAATTGTTGAAATCAATAATTTTCTGCCTGTACTGTGGTATCATTCTGGGTGATGGTAGAATGCTGCTCAGGGCTAGGGCCATACCCACCTGGGCTACATATTCAGAGAGCTCCTCCATGTCTCTTTTCATGTAGTCCAGGGAGGTATGTCTCGGGTCATTCACACCCACATGTACAATGACAGAGTCATATTTGTACTTGTTGTTGAGTGACCTGAGTGCGTGCATTATGTGGTGGATTGTGCCGCCTGGCAGGCAGCTGACTGTTATTTTCTCCTTATTCAACCTAGTGAGTGGGACATCAGTATGCTTCACTATTGAGTCACCTATGTTTAGTGTATTGGGCATGCTGTTTAGCTTAAGGGCTTTGGTTGAGTGGGCAGACTGTTTAGGAGAGTTATGCATCTCATGATTAGTGTTGTGTTGTGGTGGTTGAGTGCATTTCTACCTTGGAGGTATCTGATGTTTGGGTAGATTTTTATTGGGAGCCTCCGTGAAGGTGGGTGTGTGGTTTGTGTTTTTATGTGAAGGCAGTGATGGTGTATGTTCTGGGGGGCTGTGTGTTCCATGTGGTGTGGTGCAAGTGTTGACCTTCTCCTCTTGACCAGCTATTCTGGTCTTTGCTGGAGAGTGTGTGGCTTCCAGTTTGGATATATAAGTGCATCTCTCACAAGTCTGAGTGTTGGGAGGTAAGAGGAGAGGGTTGTCAGTGTACATGAGACAGGTGCTACATTGCCTCAGGATCCCCAAGTTCACCAGGTTGATAGGAGAACGCACAGGGAACTGACCTTTAGACATGACTGGAGGGGTGGTCATTAATAATAAGTACTGGAGCTGTTTCCTTGTAGAACGTTTAATGCTGGTAGCACTTTTGTGTGGTACAATAACTGCTACAAGAAGTCTGGTAAAGTGCCAGACTAATAAGCTAATAAAAGTGCAAGAGAGAGCTAGCAGATCTAAGGTGAAAAAATTGAAGAGCAGACTTTGGCACCACTCCGAAGCTTGCAAACAGTCCTAGATACAGCAAAACTGTATCTGGACTAGACCGGATGCAGGAAAGGTGGGAAACAAGTGCAAATGCGGACTTTTAAATCAGAAAGTTAAAAGAGATAGAAAAACTGCCCAAACGGCCAATAAACTACAATTTCTGAGCCAGAAACCACTCCTCTTGTGGTAGATTGGCTACCTATTGCTTACCACTCCCACTGATCATCTAGGAGGCTTCCCTACAACACAAAAAGGCTTGGGGGGGGGCTCAGAAACTTAGAAACAGTCCTGGATACAGCAAATTTGTAATCTGGACTAGACTAGTTACAAGAAAGGCAGGAAACAAGCTTAGAATTATTTTTTGTTACAGTTAAAAAGTGCCAAAAAATATACTTATCAGCTGAGAGGCAGATCACAGGGAGATTCTAGCAAAGTGTTTTTTCTTTTGTAAAGGAAAAGGAGAAAGGAGAAGCAGAAAATAATTCAAGGTTAGGAGACTAAGTGAGTTGGCCTTCTCAAATGTTCTCTCTATATTAGGTAGAATGAGCTAATGACACTACACTGGAAGGAGTGTCCCAAATCAAATTTACAGTAGGGGTGGGCAACTGCAAAGCCAGCAAGTATAACAGCAACAGACCAACAGAGAGGGAGGGTGGGGTACAATACTACAGCTACTAGCCTACAACTCATTTAGACAGTAAACACTACAGAAATGTTTATCATAGCATACATACAGCAGTGAGACACAAAATGAAAGTTTTTAAACAGGTAAAGGAGTAAGGAGACTCTACAAAATGCTTTTAACTGCAAACAAATCAGTTAAATGATAAACTCCTTGGTAGGAAATTAGAACAAACAAACAGGTGCTTAACAAATAGAGAAAATTTCCAGTTAATACCTTTCACACAGTGAAACTAGCTAAAACGTTTTACAAACAGTGTGACAGTAAAAACCTTATTTATCAGGCCCTGTAAGGCAGACAGTTTTAGTTCAATCATGCAGATTAGTTAATAGCAATAAAATACAGTAAAAAGTATGCAGCAGGCAATAAAAAGCACTATATATAAATTGCTAGAAGAAATAACTAATAAAAATAAGCAAAAAAATAAATAAATAAAACAGGATACTTATTGTTATACATCTCAGATCAGAGTTTTAGTCAATGCCCCTCCTCCACTCAGCTCAGTGTGTATAGACCTAAATGTTGTTTTACCAGCATGCATTTCACTACCAAGTATTGAACCCAGGACCCTATACACTACAGTCAGAGCAACATACCACTATGCCAAATCAGCAGTTACAGATACAGATATATAGATATACACATATTTTTATCAAATGTGGCAATTGTTATTGTTGTTTGTTTATTACTATAGTGTTGCTGCTGTTACTGTGCTTGCTCTCCTCCTGACTGTTATTGATCTTGTGTCATCCAAACAAAACAAGCATCAGGATTTAAAAAGTGCACTAAATGTGGGAAACATTTCACCCTAGAACACATACAACCTTTGCATAATGTGGCTGTGGCTGAAACATGTGCAGGCTCCATGTGAGATTTGTAAGGCCTTTGGGTCTTGGTCCTTGTTCAAATGTTAAAACAAACTTATTTTGGAAAGCCTTCTTCCTCTAGTTTAGGGAATTGATCAGATGAGAAGAGAGAGATAGCAGAGAGAAAGAGAAAGATAAATAGAGAGCTAGGGAGATATCAAGAGAAGAAAAAGGGAATTGGAAGAAACTTCTTCCCAATCTTCAGCTCCAAAAATAGCTAAACGTTCAGCTTTCAGGGATGCTTCATCACTCATCCCTTCAGAACCAATGGCACCAGAAAAGTTGGCTCTAATGTCTGTTGACACCAAGCCTATTCTCATTCTCAGTTGGTCTCCCACAAGGAAACCTCCAATGCCCAGTCCTGAGAGACAGAGAGCTGTCTGGGATCTTGATAGTTACACCACATTTAGTGTCTTCATTTAGGTCTACCAGAACTGTTGTCTACACAGATCAAAACATATAGCAAGGGTCTTCATTAAGGCTTAAATAGACATTGTGTCATCCCCTTCCTCTGTTTCCAGGGCAGATTTGGTTGGCCCACCTATTCCAGTAACAGCAACTCCTTCCCTGACACATGTCTTGCTGCCAGTGGTGTCAGAGCCAATTTCAACCCCAGTACATCCTTCATCATCACCCATGTAACCACTGGTGCCAAATGTGCATCTGACATACTTAACTCTAATTCTTCCTGAGCTGAGCGTGTCTCAGTTCTGAACCTTTGAAGTCAGGTCATTGATACTGTACTCAGTGCTGAATTGCATGGCTTCATTTTCAGAGCTAGGGACATCAGTGTTCAAGGTGCCACCACTGATCTCAATAGCAGAGCTGATGGGATCATTGGTGGTAGGGGGCTCCCATGTCTGGGCTGTTTGTCATATCTTACTTGAGGATTGATTCAACACTTAAATGGGGTATCTGTGGCATTTGGATTTTTCAAGAAGATAATTGCCAGTCCTTCAATGCAAGATGGGAATGCATCTTCTGTTTTGGCTCTTTCCTTAGGCACTGGTCTAACTGTGTCCTTGACCCATCATCACAGATGCAAGACACAAAGCAGGACCAGAAGCCTTGAACTTCTCCTGCTACAGGCTACAGGCTACTAAACACTTCTGAATCCTTGGAATATTCCACCCCTCAATTTCCCAGAAAGTGTCAATGTGAAAGAAGGCACATTGATTCCCCAGTGGAGTCCCTTACCTCAGATGTGGACCTTGATGAAGGGGAGGGATTCCCCCAGTCCGCCCTGAGGACTCCCAATTCAGAACAATCTTGGACATGGTGTACCATTGGGGTACTTGGATCAATGACGCTCTCCCCTTACCTGGACAAGGAGCCATTGTTTAATGGTTTTAGGTCTGTGCTCTCTACTTCCTGGATGGTATCTTCCACTGACCAACTGTTGATTTGGTGGTGGCAAGGGCATGGTGGGAGCCCATTATGGTGGAACCTATCCTTCGCAAGCCTGACATGATTTTAGGACTGCCCAGTGACAGACAATACTGGAGCAAGGGCTTCCTGATTGATCCTACTGTTGTTGCAGCTGTTACAAAGCAAGCTGTATGATCCATCCTCTCAAAATAGAATTGATGATGATAGATAGATAGATAGATAGATAGATAGATAGATAGATAGATAGATAGATAGATAGATACATAGATAGATAGATAGCTTTGGTAATTTCACTTACATCTCAGGAACTTTTTCAGTTTGGGCATTGAACTACATTACTCACATGATGAAGTTTCAGCAAGATCTAGAAGAGCAGAGTTTAGATTCTTTTAAGTGATTACCTACACCAGACACTACATTTCAAACATGTTGTCTATAACCAATTTGCCCACAAGGCTGCTTCACAATGCAGCAGAAAGAGATGATAGGGCAGTAGGTATGAGTACTGTGATGCTCCATCATGCCTAATTGCATCTATCCGATTTTGTAGAGAACTGTAAAGCATCCTTTGTAAATGCCTATTACAATATGACATCCTCATTTGGCCCCAAATAAAAAAAAAGCTGGAGCATAAACAGGAAGGTAGCACATTTGCCATTGTAGTCCAGTTTTTTTTTTTATGGAACCAGAAAGGTAACAATAGTCTCTGGCCTAAGAAATCTCTTCAGACAGGACCCTTCAGGGCATAGGAGATCCTATAATGGATGTTCTGCTAGAGCCAGAGAGGGTCCACAGAATCAGGGGTACAGGGTCCCTTTGTCCAGAAAATCTCCCCAGTGCTTCTAAGGTATTGCCCAACTGTTCCATTCTGGAGGCAGTCAAGTGTAAACTGTCTTCAGCTAGATGTCTGTCTGGTCATCACACAAGACAGTTTGCCCATGAGGCAACAGGGTGAAAAGCATCATATCCAAAGGCTACATTTTCCCTTTCACAATGACTCCTAGATAAATGTCCCCACCTTTCCCAGATGTGCTACAATGAAAAAAGAGAGCAGCAGCTCCAGATAACATCCAGTTCCTTCACAAAAGAGCCATCTAAGAGGTTGCACCACACCAGACTAGAGAGGGTCTGTCATTTAGTCAATATTCCTTTTATTCCTAAGAAAACAAAGAACCTTAGGCCCATTCTGGAACTGAGTGGCCCAAACCTCAAGATCAAGAAGGCTAATTTCCAGATGATCATGCTGCATTTCAGCCTTCCACATATTCAGACAGGGATTGGATATAGTCAACAGGACATCGTGCTGCTTATCTACATCAAGACAGAGAATTGATTCAGAAGATATCTCCATTTCGAGCTGGAAGCCAGTCATTATTTATTTATTTATTTGCAATTTGATTACCGGGGAAGTCCATTGGGCTGAATTGACCCATTTTCAATGGAGGCTCGGGGAGAAAGGCTTCAAGATGCACTTTACAATTTAGATACAAATGATAGTTAATATTAAAGATCTTATGTAGAATAGTTACTCATAAATGAATTCAATATAATGCATAGTTAACAAATTCATTAAGCTTGAAGGTAGGGATCACACAGTTTCATTTGAGGAAAACAGATATGGGTTAGGTGTGGAAACAGTTTACATACAAACCTTTTAAGAAAATGTAAATACGCTTTACATACACACATCAACAGTAGAATGCTATTTACAATATTTACAAGGTTAGGCTGTATGATGGTAGCTGTAGGAGGTGAGAGCTTAGAGAGAAGCTATAGAAATTGTTGAGAGCTTTGATAGGCTCAGAGGAAGATAACTATGAGAGTTGTAGAGCTTGGGAACCAGAGTGAGAACCCCCTTGGATTTGGTTGGGTTAAGGCAGGTACATTTCCATTTAGTGGATAGGTATTTGAATAGTTGGGTTTTGAAGTTTTCTGAGTTTGGTATGGTTCTTAGTGTGGAGGGAAAGGAATTCCATTTTTTGCCTAGTGAGAAAGATAGGAGAAGTTGGCCAGCAGGACATTTTGGTTTATGGATAGTAATTAAGTTCTGATTTTCAGATCTGAGAGCTCTGTTGGGTGTATAAGGGGGAGGGAAATTAGTTAGAGTGGGACATTTTGTTGGGTGAAATACGAGTCTATGTGCAGTAGTGAGTTGGAGATAGCCTTGGTACTTTGGGAGTTCAAGCCAATTCAGGGATTGTAGGGTTAGGCAGTGATGGGTGGTATTTGTAGATTTAGAGGCAAATTTAGAGATTTTGTTGTAGCACTTTTCTAGTTTAGAGGTGATAGAGGAGGACAGGTTGGTTAGGAGAGGGCCTCCGTATAATAAGGAAGGAAGAAGATAAGTCGAGGCCAGAGTTTACCTGGTAGAGTTGGAGAGAAAGTGATTATTCCTATGCAGCATACCTAGCTTTTGGTGGGTTTTCTTAATATTTTGTTGAATATGAATATCAAACTTGAGGTGTTCATCTACAGGAATGCCAAGTAGTTTGGCAGAGGGGACTAATTCTATAGGTGAGTTGGTTTGACTATAGACTTTGAGGTTGTTTTTATCATAGGAGAGGGTCTTCGTGGGAGGGAATAGTAGAATCTTTGATTTATTTGCATTGAGAGAGGTGGTTTTGGCACATCCAGTTTTCAGTTGTTGAGAAGGCAGTTTGGGTTTTGGTCAGCAATTCAGAGAGGTTTGAGGCACAGCAGACTAAGGTTGAATCGTCTGCGTATTCAATGATTTTAGCATCAGGAATAACAGTGTGAAAGTTATTGATGAAGATGTTAAAAAGCATTGGCCCAAGGATGGATCCCTGTGGAATGCCAGTTAGGGTAGGTAGGATGGAAGAGATGGAGTTCTTCCATTAGACTGCCTATGCTCTGTCTGATAGATAGCTGGAGAACCAGGATAAAGCATTATGTGAGATATTAAGATTTGAGAGATGACAGAGAAGGTGTTTGTGAGAAACAGTATCAAAGGCTTTAGACAGATCGAGTAAAACAGTAGAAACTAAGTGGCCTGAATCTCAGGCTTGATTGACAGTTGATAGGAAAGAGAGTAGAGCGGTTATTGTGCTATGGCCTGGACGGAAGCCATGCTGGGTAGGAGTGGGAATATTGTTTTGGGTCAGGAAAGGCATACGTTGGAGGTGGATGCATTTTTCTAGGATTTTGGAGATTGGTGAGAGCAAAGCAATGGGGTGAAAGTTTGAGATGCTGGTATTTTTGCCTCCTTTATGAAGAGGAAGAATATAAGCTGAGCGCCAGAGTTTGGGGATGTATGATTCTTTTATGGATCGGTTGATAATGATGCTGATTGGGAGTGCAATGCCATCAGCAGCACATTTTAGAAAGGAAGAGGGAATATTGTCGGGAGCGTTAGAGCAAGGTTTAAGTTTGGACAAAAGATTTTTTTATAAAGTTAGTGGAGATGGGTTTGAGTTCAAACAGATGAGGTGAGTTAGAAGGGGGAGAGTGTACAACAGTTGGGTTATTACTGGGAAATGTCTTGGTGAGGGTAGTAATAGTGTCTATGAAAAATGAGTTAAATTCAGAGCCTAGTTCGAGATCAGATTTACTTGGATCAGGACAGAGATTATTCTTGGAGCCTGGATTGAGGAGTGAGTTTACTGAATTCCAGAATTTTTGTTTTTTTTATTGTTATTGGACTGAAGTTTGATATAGTAGGATGTTTTGTCTTTGGTGATTAGTCATTTTGCACAGTTGTGGAGCTGTTTATATTGGAACAAGGCATTGTCCAGTTTATTGTTTTGATAAAGCTTCCATAGTTTGTCTCTGTGGTGCATAATCTGTTTTGTCTCTTTGGATAGCCAAGGAGCAGTTTTAGATTTTATCCTTTTGTTTCTTAGTGGGACTAGTGAGTTTAAAGTATCAAGGAAGACATAGTTGAAGTATTCTACAGCCTTGTCAAGAGGAAGGATGTTTAGAATTTCCCAGTTCATTTGTTTGAAAGTATTTGAGAAAGTAGTTGGGTTGAAGCTACTGAGGTTACGAGTTTAATGTACTGATGCTGGTGTGGAGAGGAACTAGTTGAGCGATGCATGAAGGCTGGGAGGTGGTCGCTAAAGGTATCAGGAATTGTGCCAGAATTGGTTATTTTATTTGGATCTGAGACTAGGATCCAATCTATGGTGGATCCAGGAGGGTTTATTTTGTTAGGTTGAGGGATGTAGAGGATTATTTGAGTGAAGTTATAATGGTTAATGGATAGGGAGGGAAAGGGGCAATTGATTTTATTCCAGTCAATATTCACATCACCAAGGATATAAGTTTCATAGTTAATTTCAGTAGAGACCCATAGGAGAATATTTTCGAGTGTAGAGATAGTGTTACCAGGTGAAATATATAGGGCAATGATGAAGATATTTTTATGTTTATTTAGTATTAGAATTCCAGCAGTTAATTCAGTGTTCTGGAATTGAGAAATTGGAATTTGGAGGGGAATTAAGGTAAGAAGGTTGGAGTAGACTAGGGCAGTGTCTCCACCTTTTTTATTTAGTTGGTCATTTCTGAGACAATGAAATCCTGGGGGCAGAATCTCAGAGTCGAAGATAAAGGGCTTGAGCCAGGTTTCAGAGATGGCTAAGATATCTGGTTGGTTATGGCTTACCTAAGCTTGAAATTGGTGTACTTTGTTGTTTAGACTTTGTGCATTAATTGTAAAAATCTTTAGGGTGTTGAGATAGGAGGAAGAGGGTAAGGGATGAGTGTTGTTAATGAAGGATGCAGGACCAGGATTAGGATGGATATCCCCAGCTTGGACTAGGTTGTTGAAGGAGATATCCTTTAGCCATATTGGTCTGCCAGGCATGAATTTTGGTAGATTGTAGATCGGAGCAGGTGACAGTATCTTGACTTTAGAGGATAATTGGGTGGAATAGGTGCAGAGGGTTGGGCTGAATGAGAGACGAGGAGATATGGAAATGGGAGTAAGAGTGAGGGGGAAGGTGGGTTTGTATGGTAGTTGTCTTTGTAGGTGGTATTGGACAAGCATAGGTGGAATATGAGGTAGCATAGTATAAGGGAAGTAGGAACAGAAATAGGAGGCTGGGGGACTGGACGGTGTGATAACTTGAGGAGAGCAAAGAGAGAGTGCTATGAGTTGTTAGGAAAATAAAGAAGGCTATGAAGAAGAAAGGGTGTAAAAAGTGATGGAGGTATTCTAGAGATTTAAGGAAAGAGGTGGGGACAATAATTATTGGGTGGAGTACAGATTACAGAGTTTAAGAAGGATGGCTATAGGTGGGAGGAATAATGAGGAGGGAGCTGGTATTGGGTAATTAGGTTGAGAGGGTGGGGTAAGATAGGATTAAAGCTAGGAGTACTGGGTCGGGTGAGAATTGGGGGCAGAGTAGGGGAGCGGAGTGAACCTGTAGGGCGAACTTAGCAGGAAAGAAAAATAGAGGTGAGTATGGCATAAAAAGTGTCAGCAAAGAGCAGTTTAAAGGCTGTAGTTGGAAGGTATGAGCTAAATAATTCCAGCCAGAAAAAGAAGGCTGCCTTTACAGAGGGTGGTTTAGCAGGGGGGAGAAGATATTTACACTCTAAGGATATTACCTCATAACCGTTTGTGAAAAAATAAAATTTGTTGGGATTATAAAGAATATCTAGGATTTATATTGGTAGATGCTGCCACCTAGTGGTAGAGGGAGATAGCAAACAGCAGGGATAGTTGGACCAGTCTTAGGTTTAAATATATTCTAGGGTAGTGATAACAGGAGGGGGAGAGGGCAAACGGTCTGCAGTAGGCTGCTAGAACGCACACACGGGAGGGCAGATTAACTCTATAGATAGTACATCAAGTCTACATTTAATTAGTGTTAAGCAACATACATTTACACAATCTTGTTGGGGGGATCTTCTCAGTAGTATTTTTCTAAGTATCAGGCAAGCTGGCTAATTCAGGGTGTCTTCAGGTGATGGCCGGAGGTATTCCTTTTGCGTTTAAAGCAGGGAGGGAGCATCTGGGATGGATTAATTTACATAATCTTGTTGGGGGGGGTCTTCTCAGTAGTATTTTTCTAAGTACCAGGCAAGCTGGCCAATTCATGGTGTCTTCAGTTCTGATCCTTTCCCTTTAGTCTCACCATAGCCCACTGGCTGCTCACCAAGGGGATGGTGGTAGTCACTGATCACCTGAAGTTGAAGGGGTCCAGAGTGTTGACATATCTAAATAATTGTCTCCTTGTTGCAACAAGAGAATTTTTTTTCTGTAAGAGTTTACTTATTTCATTTGTACCTGTTCTTGGACATCCCAGAAAATGCTGAAAAATCAAAACATAAGCCAACACAAGTTATAGGTTTTATTGGTTGCCATCTGGATACAACCACAACAATTGCAAGACTACCTGAAGACATACTCCTACTTCTCAGGCTTATTGTATTCAGGATTCCTCCGGTGACCTCTCCAGCTTCCATTGCACTACAAGTATTAGGCATTATGGCAGTAGCCATCACTCTAGTACCATATGAGAGTCCTCCAATGGATACTCAGTGTTAAATGGTCTCTGTCCACTCATCTTCTCAATTTTCCTATCTGTCTCTCCACTGTATGCTGTGATGGATACAGTCACCCTCAGCTCAAGCAGGTTATCATATTTTTCAGCCCTTCCATCAGCCACTGTTACCACAGATGCATTTTATTTGGGATAGAGAGGCATTTTAATGGAAGGACAGAGACTCACCTTCATATCAACATTCTGGAGATGAGGTAGTTCTCCTATCATTCCAAGCTCTACATGGTTTCCTAACCCAGGGGGTGATTTCAGTCAACACAAGTAATATTTCAGGAGTGTGGTACATAAAATATCAAGTGGGAACTCAATCATATGCTCCATGCTGAGAGGCCCAGAGAGTGTTGCAATGGGTAATTTCATCACAACACTTTCTAATTGCAGTGCATAGTAATGTTCAGACCAAACTTTTCTAGGGAACAGGCTGAATTATTGCATCTCAATGCCCTATGAGTGGTCTCTCAATCCATCAGCAGTACAGATTATTCTGAGTTACTGAGCCCAGCCTTGCTGTGTTCTCTTCTCCTCCCCAACCATACAAAATGAGGAAGCTATACTGACCTCATCCATCCACAGGGACAGATATACAGGGATACTCTAGTGCATATCTGACCACCTGGTCTTCTTTATGATTTAGTTTCTATCCCTCATGACAAGGTTTCAGCCAAAACCTCCCTGGATCTTGGATCCCCCTAGACCTTTTTTCCGACCCATCCAGCCAGTCCCAACCCAGATATTACCTCCCTCAGACTAATCACATGGTTTGTACACTTCCAGTGATGGCCAGTAATTCATCCTTTTCCAATAGAGTGGTCAAAATTCTTTCAGCCCCTCAAACACTTACCACCAGAAAACTTAACAAGAGTAAATGGAAGATATTTTCCTTGTGGGTGATATATTAAGGCTTAGACACCTTCCTGGTGCCTATACCTTCAATCCTACAATTTCTGGCTGCTTTGTTTGACTCCAGTTCCAGTCACTCCACTGTAACAGTTGAGCTGGTAGATATATTTAATTTTTACTAAGGGTTTAGTTCTTCCTCATTTACCTTTCAAAGGTTTGCAAAGCCTTTCTAAATGGAACCTTTCTCTGTAGATCTCTGATTGAAGACCATACTCCACACTGGGATGTGAATTTATATATTTTTATATATATATATCACTAGATAGATAGATATAGCTATAGATGTATATAGATATAGATATATGTTTATATATGTATATACAGAGAGATAGAGAGACAGATAGATAAAGATAGATAGATGCACACATACACATCAATATTTATATGGTTACCATTTATTTCTTCATAATGTCTGTACATCAAAAGGGCATTTTGAAGAAATTCTCCTCCATCAAGCACTTTACGACTGCTGAGTGTGATTTTTTGTATGGGATCCTTGAACTGTGAAATAAGGAAGTTTACCTTTTCTCCCTGTTATGCAATCTTGGAGTTGGTATATAGATACACACACACACACACACACACACACACACACACACACACACACACACACACACACGCACACACACACACACACACACATATATATATATATATATATATATATATATATATATATATATATATATATATATATATATATATACATGGGTCTAGGACACATGCTCGACTAGCATATGTCCGAATCACAAAACATCGAACACACATACCCAAAAGTGCTTAACATCAAAAAGCGCTTCCATGTATGTGTAGTTCAAAAAAATCTACGTTTTTGCAGGGGGGCTTTGCCCCCTGCACCCCCCGCACCCCCCACGTTATAATTCTCACTCCAAGATCACACTACAGTGGGGAAAAGGGAATTTTCCCTTACCTGTAGTCTGATCTACGAAACAGGTACACATACATGGAAGCGCTTGTCGATGTTAAGCGCTTTCATGTATGTGTGTTTGATGTTTTGTGATTCGGACATGTGTATATCTATATCTATATCTACATATATATATATATATATATATATATATATATATATATATTTTTTTTTTTTTTTTTTTTTTAAGTGGGGGTGGTTTGCTGATATGTGTTTGTTTGGTTCTCAATGATGCATTCCATCAGCATGTTATTTCAATGGAATGTGTCTCAATATTGCTTGTGTTTGACAATACATACTATCTTACTACACTACCATATTTCCCCGAAAATAAGACCGGGTCTTATATTCTTTCTCCCACCGAAATACGCATTAGGGCTTATTATCAAGGGATGCCTTATTTACCTGCACCGTACAACAATCTACCTTTATTCATTTATTCATGTACACAAATTGACATTTATTTCGTACTTTTCTATTATTGGACAAAAGTTTTAATAACGGGTTGAGAGTTGTGTGAGAATTCTACATAAACAGTGCAACAAACATTTCAACTTCAGAATATCTACACATTGGCTTTCACAGTTATTCAAATGCAGTCATCATCTTCTTCTGAAACATTGTCATAAGTGTCCAACCCCCGAATTTCGGCCTGAATTTCTTGCGACTCCATTTCCTGTAGCACCATTGGCCCCAATCTGTCATGCGTAGCAATAGAGCTCTCCTTAAATGAGCACTGCTTGTCCAAGTAGCCTGCTTGTAGTGCATTGGCAACACAGCTGTCAGTATTTTTATCCCATGAATTTTTCACCCAAGTCATGACCTCTTGCAAGCTAGACTTCACAAAGTTTCCATGCTGATTTCTCTTCATTCTATTTTCAATGTAGTCATTGAGTTCTGGGTGCAAATGGTCCTTGAATGGCTTGCTTATTGCAATATCAAGAGTCTGGAGATAGGCAGTCATTCCTGCGAGAATCATTATTTGATCTATTCTCATCCGTGATAGGAATTTCTTCATTTCTTTAGTGCGGTGAGTGCTGGCTGAATCCCAGACTAGTAGACCTCTTTCATCACCTCACAAAACCAATGGCAGCATTACATTGACCCACTTCTTGTGTGCACCAGGCTTTTTCGGTTTCAGGAATGTGGCTAAAACACCTTCAATCTCATCTTTCTTGCCCTTACTAATGTTTAGAGGTGGGTTTTTCTTTCCATCTAGACGAATTGCCAAAATACAGGTAACACGTCTCGTAATCAGTGGAGAGAATGTAGATTGACAAGGCACCCCTCTGATCAACTGTTGTTTGAGATTCTTGGCTCATAAACACTGCAGTTTCATCCATAGCAATCATGTTGTAGAGTTGGTATTTAGAAAAGTAAATGCCATCAACAAGGGACTTGAACGCAAGTACACGTTTAACAACTTCAGTATCTTCCAGCTTGAAGAGTGTTGTTGATCTTCTTAGAGACAGTTCATATTGCTGAAGGAAGCCATCCGGCCAATGTTGTGATGCTTTGAATTATTCTGGGGATATTTCTAACTGTGGTGCCATTGCAAGGGCAAACACTTGAATATCAGCCCTGCGCTCAACCAAAGCCTTTGCTCTGCTGTCAGCAGTCCACTCAGATGATGTCTTCAAACTCAGGAAATAATGGTTGCCGACCTGATCCACACTTACACTTCTTATCGTTTCCTTCATCGGCCTGTTGACTGAGATTAATGTACGCTGCTCGCCATTTTCGGACCATTCGGAGATCTAACTTCTTCTCTTTACAAAAAGCCATCAGATTCTTTCCCCGAGAGTCCTCCACGATTCCTTTCTTGTACTCTTGTACTCTTCCTTTTTGCACTCATCTTGTCTGGTGGGGGGTTAATTCAAGACTTATGTGACCGGAGTGGCAACATAAAATGGTGCCTGTTATGAAGAGAAGACACTACCACAGCTGCTTGTTATCATGAGCGCACGCTTTACACGAGTTGTCTGTACTTTGACCGATCAAAGTACACCTGCGTGGGTTTATGGGCCAAGGATCTCAACCATCAAATGTGAGTGATGATTAGGGTTACAGTAAGAATCTTACAACTTTCTGCAAAGAGAAGAATTTGGGTGTCCGAATGGTCTGAAAATGGTGAGCAGAGTACGATAACTTCAGTCAATGGGTGTCAGTAATATTATTTTATAATTCAACACATCCGTCATGTATTGTTGACGATATTAACTGGGGCTTATTTTTGGGGTAGGGCTTATATCATGACCACCCTGGAAAAAACATGCTAGGCCTTATTCTCTGGTTAGGTCTTATTTAGAAAGAAATATGGTATATATTGTACATATATATATATATATATATATATATATATATATATATATATATATATATATATATATATGTATATATGGATCCCTATCATATGACAGAAACCTCATTTGACTGAAACTCATTTGACTGAGACCATAAGACTGAATTTTCAAAAGACTGAAAAGTAACTTGACTGAAACCCATAATACTGAATTTCAACATACTAAATTGTAAGCTGGACCATATAAAACCAGAATAGGTGGGGGACTACTACCCCCACATCCCCGATAGTGGGGGGCTACGTCCCCCACACCCCCTCAATATGGGGGGGCTGTGCCCCCCCCACACACACTCTCTAACTAAATATACTAACTTCAGGATTGCACTACAGTGGGGAAAAGGGCATATACCTTTCACTTACCTTACTGTAGTCTACATGCTGCCACTGTAGTGCGATCCTGGAGTTAGTATATATAGTTGAGAGGTGTGGGGGGGGCACAGCCCCCCACATCGGGGGGTGTGGGGGACGTAGCCTTCCACCTAGTCTGGTTTTATATGGTCCAGTTTAAAATTTAGTATGTTGAAATTAAGTATTATGGGTTGCAATCTTATGGGTTTCAGTCAAATGACTTTTCAGTCTTTTGAAATTTCAGTTTTATGGTCTCAGTCAAATGAGTTGCAGTCAAATGAAGTTTCTATCATATGATAGGGATCTCTCTCTCTCTCTCTCTATATATATATATATATATATATATATATATATATATATATATATTTATATACAGTACACAGTACACATGCAAACGCAAATACATATAGGTTTAGGGCAACTGGTTCAACAACCAGCAATGTCAATATCTATTTGGTTGACATATTTGCTCGACTCAACAGATGGATAACAATTTAGTATGTACCAATGCTGCTTCATAACCCATGCATAGTAGCGGGTCAACATTTGTGTTTTTACATCTATTGTGGTGCGTTTAGGATGCTGACAAACACAAATATCGACCAAACCACACATAATCATATACAACAACAGCAACAAGGTATTGCATTGTGTTAGTTTGATGGCCTTAAGATATTTAACTCCTTTGATATTATTATTACAGAGCAACATGTTTTTTATAGGGTTCAAGTTTATGCCTACAGCTCATTTCAGTCTTGTTAATACTATGTCAGAATTTAAATAGTTTACTCAAAAACTGAATTTAAGTTTATTGTTGAATAACTACCACATATTTATTAAGTTTAAGGTGGAGCTTATCTCCCCGGGCCTCTATTGAAAATGAACGTGTATCCAGTTAGACTAGCCCGGTCAACAAATGTAAAATAAAATAAAAATAAAAAAAAATAACTCATTGGGCAGCAATGAGGTAGATTACTTAAAATGTTGAACTTTTTGTACAATGGGGAATGTTTTACATCTATTTCCCTAAATGAAGTCAAAATTGCACATCAGAAGGTGGACATAGACGTGGATTTTTTATTTTTAGAGTTGTTTTCTCTAGATGAGATGAACTATTTGAGAGTTAAGAAGTCTAGCATCTCATCTATTTTCATTATACCAAAAGTTCATAAATCTTTAGCATATCCTCTGATGAGACCTGTTGTAGCTTTGAGATGTTCTAAAACTAAGCCACTGGCAAAATATGTTGACGTTAAACTTAATTTTTTTATTGACAAACCTCTTGCACTTATAGTTTCATGGCACCTTTTAGGAACTTAAGGAAATAATGATTAAAATAAAGACATTTATTTTGTTTGTACTGATGTTAAAGATTTATTTTTAGTTTTCATCCAGAAGTTATGGAGATATTTATTGAAGTAATACTATTTGGTTCTAATTTTGATCATGTTTTAATTAAACTCCTATACACATTAATGGATTTAATGTTAAAAAATAATTTTGGTAACTCTGAAGTCAAACAGACAATGGGAGTAGATATAGGTGTGTCCTCTGCACCTGTTTATGCCAATATTGTATTGTGGTGATGCGAGGAGAAATTTGTATTTGGTTCTAAATATAAGCAATGCATTCACAAATACTTTAGATACCTGGATGATATACTAATTTTGTGGAACTGCAGTATTGACAGTATATCGCAGTTTCTGGAATACATTAATTCCACCACATCTTTTTTAGTTTTTACACATCAAATTGAATTTGACAGTTGTCACTACTTAGATATAAAATTATACAAAAACAAAGTAAAAAAGAATTTTGAAGAAGCTGTTTATAGGAAATCAATATACTTTAACTGTTTTATTCATTACAATTGCCGCCAACCCTATTGGCAAAAGAAAAACCAAGTCAAAGGGCAAATGAAATGCTTGTCAAGGCTGATCACAGAGGATGTATTTTTATAATGGAATTACTCTGAAAAAAATAACTTTATGAATTGACAAATTTTATATTTAACTATAGATACTCCCGGTATCCACCATTATTATGATACCCAAATTCACCTATTAATTCAACTACAACAGGCGTTAATTTCAGCACTATTATGGTATTAACCTATGACCACAACAATGCTGTATTGAGGTCTAGCTTGAAAAA
Organism: Protopterus annectens; assembly: GCF_019279795.1. NCBI lineage: Eukaryota > Metazoa > Chordata > Ceratodontiformes > Protopteridae > Protopterus > Protopterus annectens. The sequence continues at coordinate 270,114,013 of NC_056733.1, forward strand.
ATGGAAAAGTGTGTTTGGTGTTTTTGATATCAGCAAAAAACTAGGCAAGATGCCAAAGTTAGGTTTTAAAAAAGGAAGAAATTTTAAGAGGGTTTTTGAAAATGAAAATAAGAAATTGACAAAAGAAGTACACCCAAAGAGGGGTTGAAAAATGTGGCAGCTACAGTCAATACTGATTTATCAATGAGACCATCAATATAGTTTTAGGACATTACCCTACAGTACTGACTATACAAGCTAACTTT